>NW_027666292.1:0-35974 GCF_963455335.1 Martes martes
CGAGTGAGCACCGCAGCCTTACCTCCGCGAAGCAAGCCTGAAGCCGAGCTCCCTTCCGCGAGCAGGCCTCTTTCGCCCAGAGAGAAAGCTTGGCCGCGGCGGGGGTGGCGGAAGCCTCAGGGAGGCTGCGTGCCGGGCCTCAGGTCGGGGGCCGTCCTAGAAGGAGGCCCCCGACCTGGGCCTCAGCGAAGCCCTTCGCAAGGGCGTCGGAAGCGGCTCCTGCCCCGCCCGTGACGCGGGACCCACGGCAGAGCAAACACACTCGTGGTGAGGGCACGGGAGGCCTTCTGACAGCAGCGCCGCTTCCCTCAGCCGGGCGCCCGCCCTCAGTCGAACCCACCGGAGCCCGCGTTCGGAGTGCACCGAGCTGAACACCGGCTCTCGGCGAGGTCGTGACGGCGACGCCGGCCTGCAGGCCAAACTCTCTGGGGGCGCCCTGAGCTGGGAGGCTCGCCCGAAACGGAAGGGGGAAGCGCCGAGCCCCTGCCACGGGATTGCTTCAGGACGACGCATTGGCCCAGCAAGCCCCACTCTGTCCCGGGAAGAGAGAAGCGGCTCTGGCACCTAGAAGCACGGGGCAAGGCACCCAACCCTCAGCTCTTGGATCGCGCTTCCCGGAGGGGGCCCTTTCACCTCGCCATTCCCCCGAACGCACAACGCCTTCTCTCAGACGCGGAGGAAGACGTGCACACGCTGCCGCCTTGGGCCTCCACTCCAGGGACCTGCGGGTGCCGCCAGCACCTCCGGGGCGACAGCGGGCTGCGCGGTGTCAAGGTCGACACACGCCCGGGCCTGGCAACCGAAGGAGACAGCTCTCCCTGGGTTCCGTGCAACACGGTGCTGCCGGGAAAACGTCCGCCCAGGGAAAGATGAGTGCGAACAGAGAAGCGGGGAGGAGAGATGAAGGGCGCGCTTCGTGAGGCACGAGGGTCCGGGCTGTGGGGCCGGCCTCTCCCGGGCCGGCGCCTCACGTCCTACACGGGGAAGCCGTTGGCTGGCTCGCCGGGGGTTGGACCCGCTGAGGTCCAGGCCCCCGACCTCCCTGTGCGAAACAAGGCAGGGTGGAATGCCATCCCCGTCCACGTCCACACACACGTCGCTCCACGGAGAAGGAGGCCTTCTCAACGCTTAGCCCGGAAACCTCGAGTGAGCACCGCAGCCTTACCTCCGCGAAGCAAGCCTGAAGCCGAGCTCCCTTCCGCGAGCAGGCCTCTTTCGCCCAGAGAGAAAGCTTGGCCGCGGCGGGGGTGGCGGAAGCCTCAGGGAGGCTGCGTGCCGGGCCTCAGGTCGGGGGCCGTCCTAGAAGGAGGCCCCCGACCTGGGCCTCAGCGAAGCCCTTCGCAAGGGCGTCGGAAGCGGCTCCTGCCCCGACCGTGACGCGGGACCCACGGCAGAGCAAACACACTCGTGGTGAGGGCACGGGAGGCCTTCTGACAGCAGCGCCGCTTCCCTCAGCCGGGCGCCCGCCCTCAGTCGAACCCACCGGAGCCCGCGTTCGGAGTGCACCGAGCTGAACACCCGGCTCTCGGCGAGGTCGTGACGGCGACGCCGGCCTGCAGGCCAAACTCTCTGGGGGCGCCCTGAGCTGGAGGCTCGCCCGAAACGGAAGGGGGAAGCGCCGAGCCCCTGCCACGGCATTGCTTCAGGACGACGCATTGGCCCAGCAAGCCCCACTCTGTCCCGGGAAGAGAGAAGCGGCTCTGGCACCTAGAAGCACGGGGCAAGGCACCCAACCGTCAGCTCTTGGATCGCGCTTCCCGGAGGGGGCCCTTTCACCTCGCCATTCCCCGAACGCACAACGCCTTCTCTCAGACGCGGAGGAAGACGTGCACACGCTGCCGCCTTGGGCCTCCACTCCAGGGACCTGCGGGTGCCGCCAGCACCTCCGGGGCGACAGCGGGCTGCGCGGTGTCAAGGTCGACACACGCCCGGGCCTGGCAACCGAAGGAGACAGCTCCTCCCTGGGTTCCGTGCAACACGGTGCTGCCGGGAAAACGTCCGCCCAGGGAAAGATGAGTGCGAACAGAGAAGCGGGGAGGAGAGATGAAGGGCGCGCTTCGTGAGGCACGAGGGTCCGGGCTGTGGGGCCGGCCTCTCCCGGGCCGGCGCCTCACGTCCTACACGGGGAAGCCGTTGGCTGGCTCGCCGGGGGTTGGACCCGCTGAGGTCCAGGCCCCCGACTCCCTGTGCGAAACAAGGCAGGGTGGAATGCCATCCCCGTCCACGTCCACACACACGTCGCTCCACGGAGAAGGAGGCCTTCTCAACGCTTAGCCCGGAAACCTCGAGTGAGCACCGCAGCCTTACCTCCGCGAAGCAAGCCTGAAGCCGAGCTCCCTTCCGCGAGCAGGCCTCTTTCGCCCAGAGAGAAAGCTTGGCCGCGGCGGGGGTGGCGGAAGCCTCAGGGAGGCTGCGTGCCGGGCCTCAGGTCGGGGGCCGTCCTAGAAGGAGGCCCCCGACCTGGGCCTCAGCGAAGCCCTTCGCAAGGGCGTCGGAAGCGGCTCCTGCCCCGACCGTGACGCGGGACCCACGGCAGAGCAAACACACTCGTGGTGAGGGCACGGGAGGCCTTCTGACAGCAGCGCCGCTTCCCTCAGCCGGGCGCCCGCCCTCAGTCGAACCCACCGGAGCCCGCGTTCGGAGTGCACCGAGCTGAACACCCGGCTCTCGGCGAGGTCGTGACGGCGACGCCGGCCTGCAGGCCAAACTCTCTGGGGGCGCCCTGAGCTGGGAGGCTCGCCCGAAACGGAAGGGGGAAGCGCCGAGCCCCTGCCACGGCATTGCTTCAGGACGACGCATTGGCCCAGCAAGCCCCACTCTGTCCCGGGAAGAGAGAAGCGGCTCTGGCACCTAGAAGCACGGGGCAAGGCACCCAACCGTCAGCTCTTGGATCGCGCTTCCCGGAGGGGGCCCTTTCACCTCGCCATTCCCCGAACGCACAACGCCTTCTCTCAGACGCGGAGGAAGACGTGCACACGCTGCCGCCTTGGGCCTCCACTCCAGGGACCTGCGGGTGCCGCCAGCACCTCCGGGGCGACAGCGGGCTGCGCGGTGTCAAGGTCGACACACGCCCGGGCCTGGCAACCGAAGGAGACAGCTCCTCCCTGGGTTCCGTGCAACACGGTGCTGCCGGGAAAACGTCCGCCCAGGGAAAGATGAGTGCGAACAGAGAAGCGGGGAGGAGAGATGAAGGGCGCGCTTCGTGAGGCACGAGGGTCCGGGCTGTGGGGCCGGCCTCTCCCGGGCCGGCGCCTCACGTCCTACACGGGGAAGCCGTTGGCTGGCTCGCCGGGGGTTGGACCCGCTGAGGTCCAGGCCCCCGACCTCCCTGTGCGAAACAAGGCAGGGTGGAATGCCATCCCCGTCCACGTCCACACACACGTCGCTCCACGGAGAAGGAGGCCTTCTCAACGCTTAGCCCGGAAACCTCGAGTGAGCACCGCAGCCTTACCTCCGCGAAGCAAGCCTGAAGCCGAGCTCCCTTCCGCGAGCAGGCCTCTTTCGCCCAGAGAGAAAGCTTGGCCGCGGCGGGGGTGGCGGAAGCCTCAGGGAGGCTGCGTGCCGGGCCTCAGGTCGGGGGCCGTCCTAGAAGGAGGCCCCCGACCTGGGCCTCAGCGAAGCCCTTCGCAAGGGCGTCGGAAGCGGCTCCTGCCCCGACCGTGACGCGGGACCCACGGCAGAGCAAACACACTCGTGGTGAGGGCACGGGAGGCCTTCTGACAGCAGCGCCGCTTCCCTCAGCCGGGCGCCCGCCCTCAGTCGAACCCACCGGAGCCCGCGTTCGGAGTGCACCGAGCTGAACACCCGGCTCTCGGCGAGGTCGTGACGGCGACGCCGGCCTGCAGGCCAAACTCTCTGGGGGCGCCCTGAGCTGGGAGGCTCGCCCGAAACGGAAGGGGGAAGCGCCGAGCCCCTGCCACGGCATTGCTTCAGGACGACGCATTGGCCCAGCAAGCCCCACTCTGTCCCGGGAAGAGAGAAGCGGCTCTGGCACCTAGAAGCACGGGGCAAGGCACCCAACCCTCAGCTCTTGGATCGCGCTTCCCGGAGGGGGCCCTTTCACCTCGCCATTCCCCGAACGCACAACGCCTTCTCTCAGACGCGGAGGAAGACGTGCACACGCTGCCGCCTTGGGCCTCCACTCCAGGGACCTGCGGGTGCCGCCAGCACCTCCGGGGCGACAGCGGGCTGCGCGGTGTCAAGGTCGACACACGCCCGGGCCTGGCAACCGAAGGAGACAGCTCCTCCCTGGGTTCCGTGCAACACGGTGCTGCCGGGAAAACGTCCGCCCAGGGAAAGATGAGTGCGAACAGAGAAGCGGGGAGGAGAGATGAAGGGCGCGCTTCGTGAGGCACGAGGGTCCGGGCTGTGGGGCCGGCCTCTCCCGGGCCGGCGCCTCACGTCCTACACGGGGAAGCCGTTGGCTGGCTCGCCGGGGGTTGGACCCGCTGAGGTCCAGGCCCCCGACCTCCCTGTGCGAAACAAGGCAGGGCGGAATGCCATCCCCGTCCACGTCCACACACACGTCGCTCCACGGAGAAGGAGGCCTTCTCAACGCTTAGCCCGGAAACCTCGAGTGAGCACCACAGCCTTACCTCCGCGAAGCAAGCCTGAAGCCGAGCTCCCTTCCGCGAGCAGGCCTCTTTCGCCCAGAGAGAAAGCTTGGCCGCGGCGGGGGTGGCGGAAGCCTCAGGGAGGCTGCGTGCCGGGCCTCAGGTCGGGGGCCGTCCTAGAAGGAGGCCCCCGACCTGGGCCTCAGCGAAGCCCTTCGCAAGGGCGTCGGAAGCGGCTCCTGCCCCGACCGTGACGCGGGACCCACGGCAGAGCAAACACACTCGTGGTGAGGGCACGGGAGGCCTTCTGACAGCAGCGCCGCTTCCCTCAGCCGGGCGCCCGCCCTCAGTCGAACCCACCGGAGCCCGCGTTCGGAGTGCACCGAGCTGAACACCCGGCTCTCGGCGAGGTCGTGACGGCGACGCCGGCCTGCAGGCCAAACTCTCTGGGGGCGCCCTGAGCTGGGAGGCTCGCCCGAAACGGAAGGGGGAAGCGCCGAGCCCCTGCCACGGCATTGCTTCAGGACGACGCATTGGCCCAGCAAGCCCCACTCTGTCCCGGGAAGAGAGAAGCGGCTCTGGCACCTAGAAGCACGGGGCAAGGCACCCAACCCTCAGCTCTTGGATGGCGCTTCCCGGAGGGGGCCCTTTCACCTCGCCATTCCCCGAACGCACAACGCCTTCTCTCAGACGCGGAGGAAGACGTGCACACGCTGCCGCCTTGGGCCTCCACTCCAGGGACCTGCGGGTGCCGCCAGCACCTCCGGGGCGACAGCGGGCTGCGCGGTGTCAAGGTCGACACACGCCCGGGCCTGGCAACCGAAGGAGACAGCTCCTCCCTGGGTTCCGTGCAACACGGTGCTGCCGGGAAAACGTCCGCCCAGGGAAAGATGAGTGCGAACAGAGAAGCGGGGAGGAGAGATGAAGGGCGCGCTTCGTGAGGCACGAGGGTCCGGGCTGTGGGGCCGGCCTCTCCCGGGCCGGCGCCTCACGTCCTACACGGGGAAGCCGTTGGCTGGCTCGCCGGGGGTTGGACCCGCTGAGGTCCAGGCCCCCGACCTCCCTGTGCGAAACAAGGCAGGGTGGAATGCCATCCCCGTCCACGTCCACACACACGTCGCTCCACGGAGAAGGAGGCCTTCTCAACGCTTAGCCCGGAAACCTCGAGTGAGCACCGCAGCCTTACCTCCGCGAAGCAAGCCTGAAGCCGAGCTCCCTTCCGCGAGCAGGCCTCTTTCGCCCAGAGAGAAAGCTTGGCCGCGGCGGGGGTGGCGGAAGCCTCAGGGAGGCTGCGTGCCGGGCCTCAGGTCGGGGGCCGTCCTAGAAGGAGGCCCCCGACCTGGGCCTCAGCGAAGCCCTTCGCAAGGGCGTCGGAAGCGGCTCCTGCCCCGACCGTGACGCGGGACCCACGGCAGAGCAAACACACTCGTGGTGAGGGCACGGGAGGCCTTCTGACAGCAGCGCCGCTTCCCTCAGCCGGGCGCCCGCCCTCAGTCGAACCCACCGGAGCCCGCGTTCGGAGTGCACCGAGCTGAACACCCGGCTCTCGGCGAGGTCGTGACGGCGACGCCGGCCTGCAGGCCAAACTCTCTGGGGGCGCCCTGAGCTGGGAGGCTCGCCCGAAACGGAAGGGGGAAGCGCCGAGCCCCTGCCACGGGATTGCTTCAGGACGACGCATTGGCCCAGCAAGCCCCACTCTGTCCCGGGAAGAGAGAAGCGGCTCTGGCACCTAGAAGCACGGGGCAAGGCACCCAACCCTCAGCTCTTGGATCGCGCTTCCCGGAGGGGGCCCTTTCACCTCGCCATTCCCCGAACGCACAACGCCTTCTCTCAGACGCGGAGGAAGACGTGCACACGCTGCCGCCTTGGGCCTCCACTCCAGGGACCTGCGGGTGCCGCCAGCACCTCCGGGGCGACAGCGGGCTGCGCGGTGTCAAGGTCGACACACGCCCGGGCCTGGCAACCGAAGGAGACAGCTCCTCCCTGGGTTCCGTGCAACACGGTGCTGCCGGGAAAACGTCCGCCCAGGGAAAGATGAGTGCGAACAGAGAAGCGGGGAGGAGAGATGAAGGGCGCGCTTCGTGAGGCACGAGGGTCCGGGCTGTGGGGCCGGCCTCTCCCGGGCCGGCGCCTCACGTCCTACACGGGGAAGCCGTTGGCTGGCTCGCCGGGGGTTGGACCCGCTGAGGTCCAGGCCCCCGACCTCCCTGTGCGAAACAAGGCAGGGTGGAATGCCATCCCCGTCCACGTCCACACACACGTCGCTCCACGGAGAAGGAGGCCTTCTCAACGCTTAGCCCGGAAACCTCGAGTGAGCACCGCAGCCTTACCTCCGCGAAGCAAGCCTGAAGCCGAGCTCCCTTCCGCGAGCAGGCCTCTTTCGCCCAGAGAGAAAGCTTGGCCGCGGCGGGGGTGGCGGAAGCCTCAGGGAGGCTGCGTGCCGGGCCTCAGGTCGGGGGCCGTCCTAGAAGGAGGCCCCCGACCTGGGCCTCAGCGAAGCCCTTCGCAAGGGCGTCGGAAGCGGCTCCTGCCCCGCCCGTGACGCGGGACCCACGGCAGAGCAAACACACTCGTGGTGAGGGCACGGGAGGCCTTCTGACAGCAGCGCCGCTTCCCTCAGCCGGGCGCCCGCCCTCAGTCGAACCCACCGGAGCCCGCGTTCGGAGTGCACCGAGCTGAACACCCGGCTCTCGGCGAGGTCGTGACGGCGACGCCGGCCTGCAGGCCAAACTCTCTGGGGGCGCCCTGAGCTGGGAGGCTCGCCCGAAACGGAAGGGGGAAGCGCCGAGCCCCTGCCACGGGATTGCTTCAGGACGACGCATTGGCCCAGCAAGCCCCACTCTGTCCCGGGAAGAGAGAAGCGGCTCTGGCACCTAGAAGCACGGGGCAAGGCACCCAACCCTCAGCTCTTGGATCGCGCTTCCCGGAGGGGGCCCTTTCACCTCGCCATTCCCCGAACGCACAACGCCTTCTCTCAGACGCGGAGGAAGACGTGCACACGCTGCCGCCTTGGGCCTCCACTCCAGGGACCTGCGGGTGCCGCCAGCACCTCCGGGGCGACAGCGGGCTGCGCGGTGTCAAGGTCGACACACGCCCGGGCCTGGCAACCGAAGGAGACAGCTCCTCCCTGGGTTCCGTGCAACACGGTGCTGCCGGGAAAACGTCCGCCCAGGGAAAGATGAGTGCGAGCAGAGAAGCGGGGAGGAGAGATGAAGGGCGCGCTTCGTGAGGCACGAGGGTCCGGGCTGTGGGGCCGGCCTCTCCCGGGCCGGCGCCTCACGTCCTACACGGGGAAGCCGTTGGCTGGCTCGCCGGGGGTTGGACCCGCTGAGGTCCAGGCCCCCGACCTCCCTGTGCGAAACAAGGCAGGGTGGAATGCCATCCCCGTCCACGTCCACACACACGTCGCTCCACGGAGAAGGAGGCCTTCTCAACGCTTAGCCCGGAAACCTCGAGTGAGCACCGCAGCCTTACCTCCGCGAAGCAAGCCTGAAGCCGAGCTCCCTTCCGCGAGCAGGCCTCTTTCGCCCAGAGAGAAAGCTTGGCCGCGGCGGGGGTGGCGGAAGCCTCAGGGAGGCTGCGTGCCGGGCCTCAGGTCGGGGGCCGTCCTAGAAGGAGGCCCCCGACCTGGGCCTCAGCGAAGCCCTTCGCAAGGGCGTCGGAAGCGGCTCCTGCCCCGACCGTGACGCGGGACCCACGGCAGAGCAAACACACTCGTGGTGAGGGCACGGGAGGCCTTCTGACAGCAGCGCCGCTTCCCTCAGCCGGGCGCCCGCCCTCAGTCGAACCCACCGGAGCCCGCGTTCGGAGTGCACCGAGCTGAACACCCGGCTCTCGGCGAGGTCGTGACGGCGACGCCGGCCTGCAGGCCAAACTCTCTGGGGGCGCCCTGAGCTGGGAGGCTCGCCCGAAACGGAAGGGGGAAGCGCCGAGCCCCTGCCACGGGATTGCTTCAGGACGACGCATTGGCCCAGCAAGCCCCACTCTGTCCCGGGAAGAGAGAAGCGGCTCTGGCACCTAGAAGCACGGGGCAAGGCACCCAACCCTCAGCTCTTGGATGGCGCTTCCCGGAGGGGGCCCTTTCACCTCGCCATTCCCCGAACGCACAACGCCTTCTCTCAGACGCGGAGGAAGACGTGCACACGCTGCCGCCTTGGGCCTCCACTCCAGGGACCTGCGGGTGCCGCCAGCACCTCCGGGGCGACAGCGGGCTGCGCGGTGTCAAGGTCGACACACGCCCGGGCCTGGCAACCGAAGGAGACAGCTCCTCCCTGGGTTCCGTGCAACACGGTGCTGCCGGGAAAACGTCCGCCCAGGGAAAGATGAGTGCGAGCAGAGAAGCGGGGAGGAGAGATGAAGGGCGCGCTTCGTGAGGCACGAGGGTCCGGGCTGTGGGGCCGGCCTCTCCCGGGCCGGCGCCTCACGTCCTACACGGGGAAGCCGTTGGCTGGCTCGCCGGGGGTTGGACCCGCTGAGGTCCAGGCCCCCGACCTCCCTGTGCGAAACAAGGCAGGGTGGAATGCCATCCCCGTCCACGTCCACACACACGTCGCTCCACGGAGAAGGAGGCCTTCTCAACGCTTAGCCCGGAAACCTCGAGTGAGCACCACAGCCTTACCTCCGCGAAGCAAGCCTGAAGCCGAGCTCCCTTCCGCGAGCAGGCCTCTTTCGCCCAGAGAGAAAGCTTGGCCGCGGCGGGGGTGGCGGAAGCCTCAGGGAGGCTGCGTGCCGGGCCTCAGGTCGGGGGCCGTCCTAGAAGGAGGCCCCCGACCTGGGCCTCAGCGAAGCCCTTCGCAAGGGCGTCGGAAGCGGCTCCTGCCCCGACCGTGACGCGGGACCCACGGCAGAGCAAACACACTCGTGGTGAGGGCACGGGAGGCCTTCTGACAGCAGCGCCGCTTCCCTCAGCCGGGCGCCCGCCCTCAGTCGAACCCACCGGAGCCCGCGTTCGGAGTGCACCGAGCTGAACACCCGGCTCTCGGCGAGGTCGTGACGGCGACGCCGGCCTGCAGGCCAAACTCTCTGGGGGCGCCCTGAGCTGGGAGGCTCGCCCGAAACGGAAGGGGGAAGCGCCGAGCCCCTGCCACGGGATTGCTTCAGGACGACGCACTGGCCCAGCAAGCCCCACTCTGTCCCGGGAAGAGAGAAGCGGCTCTGGCACCTAGAAGCACGGGGCAAGGCACCCAACCCTCAGCTCTTGGATCGCGCTTCCCGGAGGGGGCCCTTTCACCTCGCCATTCCCCGAACGCACAACGCCTTCTCTCAGACGCGGAGGAAGACGTGCACACGCTGCCGCCTTGGGCCTCCACTCCAGGGACCTGCGGGTGCCGCCAGCACCTCCGGGGCGACAGCGGGCTGCGCGGTGTCAAGGTCGACACACGCCCGGGCCTGGCAACCGAAGGAGACAGCTCCTCCCTGGGTTCCGTGCAACACGGTGCTGCCGGGAAAACGTCCGCCCAGGGAAAGATGAGTGCGAACAGAGAAGCGGGGAGGAGAGATGAAGGGCGCGCTTCGTGAGGCACGAGGGTCCGGGCTGTGGGGCCGGCCTCTCCCGGGCCGGCGCCTCACGTCCTACACGGGGAAGCCGTTGGCTGGCTCGCCGGGGGTTGGACCCGCTGAGGTCCAGGCCCCCGACCTCCCTGTGCGAAACAAGGCAGGGTGGAATGCCATCCCCGTCCACGTCCACACACACGTCGCTCCACGGAGAAGGAGGCCTTCTCAACGCTTAGCCCGGAAACCTCGAGTGAGCACCGCAGCCTTACCTCCGCGAAGCAAGCCTGAAGCCGAGCTCCCTTCCGCGAGCAGGCCTCTTTCGCCCAGAGAGAAAGCTTGGCCGCGGCGGGGGTGGCGGAAGCCTCAGGGAGGCTGCGTGCCGGGCCTCAGGTCGGGGGCCGTCCTAGAAGGAGGCCCCCGACCTGGGCCTCAGCGAAGCCCTTCGCAAGGGCGTCGGAAGCGGCTCCTGCCCCGACCGTGACGCGGGACCCACGGCAGAGCAAACACACTCGTGGTGAGGGCACGGGAGGCCTTCTGACAGCAGCGCCGCTTACCTCAGCCGGGCGCCCGCCCTCAGTCGAACCCACCGGAGCCCGCGTTCGGAGTGCACCGAGCTGAACACCCGGCTCTCGGCGAGGTCGTGACGGCGACGCCGGCCTGCAGGCCAAACTCTCTGGGGGCGCCCTGAGCTGGGAGGCTCGCCCGAAACGGAAGGGGGAAGCGCCGAGCCCCTGCCACGGGATTGCTTCAGGACGACGCATTGGCCCAGCAAGCCCCACTCTGTCCCGGGAAGAGAGAAGCGGCTCTGGCACCTAGAAGCACGGGGCAAGGCACCCAACCCTCAGCTCTTGGATCGCGCTTCCCGGAGGGGGCCCTTTCACCTCGCCATTCCCCGAACGCACAACGCCTTCTCTCAGACGCGGAGGAAGACGTGCACACGCTGCCGCCTTGGGCCTCCACTCCAGGGACCTGCGGGTGCCGCCAGCACCTCCGGGGCGACAGCGGGCTGCGCGGTGTCAAGGTCGACACACGCCCGGGCCTGGCAACCGAAGGAGACAGCTCCTCCCTGGGTTCCGTGCAACACGGTGCTGCCGGGAAAACGTCCGCCCAGGGAAAGATGAGTGCGAACAGAGAAGCGGGGAGGAGAGATGAAGGGCGCGCTTCGTGAGGCACGAGGGTCCGGGCTGTGGGGCCGGCCTCTCCCGGGCCGGCGCCTCACGTCCTACACGGGGAAGCCGTTGGCTGGCTCGCCGGGGGTTGGACCCGCTGAGGTCCAGGCCCCCGACCTCCCTGTGCGAAACAAGGCAGGGTGGAATGCCATCCCCGTCCACGTCCACACACACGTCGCTCCACGGAGAAGGAGGCCTTCTCAACGCTTAGCCCGGAAACCTCGAGTGAGCACCGCAGCCTTACCTCCGCGAAGCAAGCCTGAAGCCGAGCTCCCTTCCGCGAGCAGGCCTCTTTCGCCCAGAGAGAAAGCTTGGCCGCGGCGGGGGTGGCGGAAGCCTCAGGGAGGCTGCGTGCCGGGCCTCAGGTCGGGGGCCGTCCTAGAAGGAGGCCCCCGACCTGGGCCTCAGCGAAGCCCTTCGCAAGGGCGTCGGAAGCGGCTCCTGCCCCGACCGTGACGCGGGACCCACGGCAGAGCAAACACACTCGTGGTGAGGGCACGGGAGGCCTTCTGACAGCAGCGCCGCTTCCCTCAGCCGGGCGCCCGCCCTCAGTCGAACCCACCGGAGCCCGCGTTCGGAGTGCACCGAGCTGAACACCCGGCTCTCGGCGAGGTCGTGACGGCGACGCCGGCCTGCAGGCCAAACTCTCTGGGGGCGCCCTGAGCTGGGAGGCTCGCCCGAAACGGAAGGGGGAAGCGCCGAGCCCCTGCCACGGGATTGCTTCAGGACGACGCATTGGCCCAGCAAGCCCCACTCTGTCCCGGGAAGAGAGAAGCGGCTCTGGCACCTAGAAGCACGGGGCAAGGCACCCAACCCTCAGCTCTTGGATCGCGCTTCCCGGAGGGGGCCCTTTCACCTCGCCATTCCCCGAACGCACAACGCCTTCTCTCAGACGCGGAGGAAGACGTGCACACGCTGCCGCCTTGGGCCTCCACTCCAGGGACCTGCGGGTGCCGCCAGCACCTCCGGGGCGACAGCGGGCTGCGCGGTGTCAAGGTCGACACACGCCCGGGCCTGGCAACCGAAGGAGACAGCTCCTCCCTGGGTTCCGTGCAACACGGTGCTGCCGGGAAAACGTCCGCCCAGGGAAAGATGAGTGCGAACAGAGAAGCGGGGAGGAGAGATGAAGGGCGCGCTTCGTGAGGCACGAGGGTCCGGGCTGTGGGGCCGGCCTCTCCCGGGCCGGCGCCTCACGTCCTACACGGGGAAGCCGTTGGCTGGCTCGCCGGGGGTTGGACCCGCTGAGGTCCAGGCCCCCGACCTCCCTGTGCGAAACAAGGCAGGGTGGAATGCCATCCCCGTCCACGTCCACACACACGTCGCTCCACGGAGAAGGAGGCCTTCTCAACGCTTAGCCCGGAAACCTCGAGTGAGCACCGCAGCCTTACCTCCGCGAAGCAAGCCTGAAGCCGAGCTCCCTTCCGCGAGCAGGCCTCTTTCGCCCAGAGAGAAAGCTTGGCCGCGGCGGGGGTGGCGGAAGCCTCAGGGAGGCTGCGTGCCGGGCCTCAGGTCGGGGGCCGTCCTAGAAGGAGGCCCCCGACCTGGGCCTCAGCGAAGCCCTTCGCAAGGGCGTCGGAAGCGGCTCCTGCCCCGCCCGTGACGCGGGACCCACGGCAGAGCAAACACACTCGTGGTGAGGGCACGGGAGGCCTTCTGACAGCAGCGCCGCTTCCCTCAGCCGGGCGCCCGCCCTCAGTCGAACCCACCGGAGCCCGCGTTCGGAGTGCACCGAGCTGAACACCCGGCTCTCGGCGAGGTCGTGACGGCGACGCCGGCCTGCAGGCCAAACTCTCTGGGGGCGCCCTGAGCTGGGAGGCTCGCCCGAAACGGAAGGGGGAAGCGCCGAGCCCCTGCCACGGGATTGCTTCAGGACGACGCATTGGCCCAGCAAGCCCCACTCTGTCCCGGGAAGAGAGAAGCGGCTCTGGCACCTAGAAGCACGGGGCAAGGCACCCAACCCTCAGCTCTTGGATCGCGCTTCCCGGAGGGGGCCCTTTCACCTCGCCATTCCCCGAACGCACAACGCCTTCTCTCAGACGCGGAGGAAGACGTGCACACGCTGCCGCCTTGGGCCTCCACTCCAGGGACCTGCGGGTGCCGCCAGCACCTCCGGGGCGACAGCGGGCTGCGCGGTGTCAAGGTCGACACACGCCCGGGCCTGGCAACCGAAGGAGACAGCTCCTCCCTGGGTTCCGTGCAACACGGTGCTGCCGGGAAAACGTCCGCCCAGGGAAAGATGAGTGCGAACAGAGAAGCGGGGAGGAGAGATGAAGGGCGCGCTTCGTGAGGCACGAGGGTCCGGGCTGTGGGGCCGGCCTCTCCCGGGCCGGCGCCTCACGTCCTACACGGGGAAGCCGTTGGCTGGCTCGCCGGGGGTTGGACCCGCTGAGGTCCAGGCCCCCGACCTCCCTGTGCGAAACAAGGCAGGGTGGAATGCCATCCCCGTCCACGTCCACACACACGTCGCTCCACGGAGAAGGAGGCCTTCTCAACGCTTAGCCCGGAAACCTCGAGTGAGCACCGCAGCCTTACCTCCGCGAAGCAAGCCTGAAGCCGAGCTCCCTTCCGCGAGCAGGCCTCTTTCGCCCAGAGAGAAAGCTTGGCCGCGGCGGGGGTGGCGGAAGCCTCAGGGAGGCTGCGTGCCGGGCCTCAGGTCGGGGGCCGTCCTAGAAGGAGGCCCCCGACCTGGGCCTCAGCGAAGCCCTTCGCAAGGGCGTCGGAAGCGGCTCCTGCCCCGACCGTGACGCGGGACCCACGGCAGAGCAAACACACTCGTGGTGAGGGCACGGGAGGCCTTCTGACAGCAGCGCCGCTTCCCTCAGCCGGGCGCCCGCCCTCAGTCGAACCCACCGGAGCCCGCGTTCGGAGTGCACCGAGCTGAACACCCGGCTCTCGGCGAGGTCGTGACGGCGACGCCGGCCTGCAGGCCAAACTCTCTGGGGGCGCCCTGAGCTGGGAGGCTCGCCCGAAACGGAAGGGGGAAGCGCCGAGCCCCTGCCACGGGATTGCTTCAGGACGACGCATTGGCCCAGCAAGCCCCACTCTGTCCCGGGAAGAGAGAAGCGGCTCTGGCACCTAGAAGCACGGGGCAAGGCACCCAACCCTCAGCTCTTGGATCGCGCTTCCCGGAGGGGGCCCTTTCACCTCGCCATTCCCCGAACGCACAACGCCTTCTCTCAGACGCGGAGGAAGACGTGCACACGCTGCCGCCTTGGGCCTCCACTCCAGGGACCTGCGGGTGCCGCCAGCACCTCCGGGGCGACAGCGGGCTGCGCGGTGTCAAGGTCGACACACGCCCGGGCCTGGCAACCGAAGGAGACAGCTCCTCCCTGGGTTCCGTGCAACACGGTGCTGCCGGGAAAACGTCCGCCCAGGGAAAGATGAGTGCGAACAGAGAAGCGGGGAGGAGAGATGAAGGGCGCGCTTCGTGAGGCACGAGGGTCCGGGCTGTGGGGCCGGCCTCTCCCGGGCCGGCGCCTCACGTCCTACACGGGGAAGCCGTTGGCTGGCTCGCCGGGGGTTGGACCCGCTGAGGTCCAGGCCCCCGACCTCCCTGTGCGAAACAAGGCAGGGTGGAATGCCATCCCCGTCCACGTCCACACACACGTCGCTCCACGGAGAAGGAGGCCTTCTCAACGCTTAGCCCGGAAACCTCGAGTGAGCACCGCAGCCTTACCTCCGCGAAGCAAGCCTGAAGCCGAGCTCCCTTCCGCGAGCAGGCCTCTTTCGCCCAGAGAGAAAGCTTGGCCGCGGCGGGGGTGGCGGAAGCCTCAGGGAGGCTGCGTGCCGGGCCTCAGGTCGGGGGCCGTCCTAGAAGGAGGCCCCCGACCTGGGCCTCAGCGAAGCCCTTCGCAAGGGCGTCGGAAGCGGCTCCTGCCCCGACCGTGACGCGGGACCCACGGCAGAGCAAACACACTCGTGGTGAGGGCACGGGAGGCCTTCTGACAGCAGCGCCGCTTCCCTCAGCCGGGCGCCCGCCCTCAGTCGAACCCACCGGAGCCCGCGTTCGGAGTGCACCGAGCTGAACACCCGGCTCTCGGCGAGGTCGTGACGGCGACGCCGGCCTGCAGGCCAAACTCTCTGGGGGCGCCCTGAGCTGGGAGGCTCGCCCGAAACGGAAGGGGGAAGCGCCGAGCCCCTGCCACGGGATTGCTTCAGGACGACGCATTGGCCCAGCAAGCCCCACTCTGTCCCGGGAAGAGAGAAGCGGCTCTGGCACCTAGAAGCACGGGGCAAGGCACCCAACCCTCAGCTCTTGGATCGCGCTTCCCGGAGGGGGCCCTTTCACCTCGCCATTCCCCGAACGCACAACGCCTTCTCTCAGACGCGGAGGAAGACGTGCACACGCTGCCGCCTTGGGCCTCCACTCCAGGGACCTGCGGGTGCCGCCAGCACCTCCGGGGCGACAGCGGGCTGCGCGGTGTCAAGGTCGACACACGCCCGGGCCTGGCAACCGAAGGAGACAGCTCCTCCCTGGGTTCCGTGCAACACGGTGCTGCCGGGAAAACGTCCGCCCAGGGAAAGATGAGTGCGAACAGAGAAGCGGGGAGGAGAGATGAAGGGCGCGCTTCGTGAGGCACGAGGGTCCGGGCTGTGGGGCCGGCCTCTCCCGGGCCGGCGCCTCACGTCCTACACGGGGAAGCCGTTGGCTGGCTCGCCGGGGGTTGGACCCGCTGAGGTCCAGGCCCCCGACCTCCCTGTGCGAAACAAGGCAGGGTGGAATGCCATCCCCGTCCACGTCCACACACACGTCGCTCCACGGAGAAGGAGGCCTTCTCAACGCTTAGCCCGGAAACCTCGAGTGAGCACCGCAGCCTTACCTCCGCGAAGCAAGCCTGAAGCCGAGCTCCCTTCCGCGAGCAGGCCTCTTTCGCCCAGAGAGAAAGCTTGGCCGCGGCGGGGGTGGCGGAAGCCTCAGGGAGGCTGCGTGCCGGGCCTCAGGTCGGGGGCCGTCCTAGAAGGAGGCCCCCGACCTGGGCCTCAGCGAAGCCCTTCGCAAGGGCGTCGGAAGCGGCTCCTGCCCCGCCCGTGACGCGGGACCCACGGCAGAGCAAACACACTCGTGGTGAGGGCACGGGAGGCCTTCTGACAGCAGCGCCGCTTCCCTCAGCCGGGCGCCCGCCCTCAGTCGAACCCACCGGAGCCCGCGTTCGGAGTGCACCGAGCTGAACACCCGGCTCTCGGCGAGGTCGTGACGGCGACGCCGGCCTGCAGGCCAAACTCTCTGGGGGCGCCCTGAGCTGGGAGGCTCGCCCGAAACGGAAGGGGGAAGCGCCGAGCCCCTGCCACGGGATTGCTTCAGGACGACGCATTGGCCCAGCAAGCCCCACTCTGTCCCGGGAAGAGAGAAGCGGCTCTGGCACCTAGAAGCACGGGGCAAGGCACCCAACCCTCAGCTCTTGGATCGCGCTTCCCGGAGGGGGCCCTTTCACCTCGCCATTCCCCGAACGCACAACGCCTTCTCTCAGACGCGGAGGAAGACGTGCACACGCTGCCGCCTTGGGCCTCCACTCCAGGGACCTGCGGGTGCCGCCAGCACCTCCGGGGCGACAGCGGGCTGCGCGGTGTCAAGGTCGACACACGCCCGGGCCTGGCAACCGAAGGAGACAGCTCCTCCCTGGGTTCCGTGCAACACGGTGCTGCCGGGAAAACGTCCGCCCAGGGAAAGATGAGTGCGAACAGAGAAGCGGGGAGGAGAGATGAAGGGCGCGCTTCGTGAGGCACGAGGGTCCGGGCTGTGGGGCCGGCCTCTCCCGGGCCGGCGCCTCACGTCCTACACGGGGAAGCCGTTGGCTGGCTCGCCGGGGGTTGGACCCGCTGAGGTCCAGGCCCCCGACCTCCCTGTGCGAAACAAGGCAGGGTGGAATGCCATCCCCGTCCACGTCCACACACACGTCGCTCCACGGAGAAGGAGGCCTTCTCAACGCTTAGCCCGGAAACCTCGAGTGAGCACCGCAGCCTTACCTCCGCGAAGCAAGCCTGAAGCCGAGCTCCCTTCCGCGAGCAGGCCTCTTTCGCCCAGAGAGAAAGCTTGGCCGCGGCGGGGGTGGCGGAAGCCTCAGGGAGGCTGCGTGCCGGGCCTCAGGTCGGGGGCCGTCCTAGAAGGAGGCCCCCGACCTGGGCCTCAGCGAAGCCCTTCGCAAGGGCGTCGGAAGCGGCTCCTGCCCCGACCGTGACGCGGGACCCACGGCAGAGCAAACACACTCGTGGTGAGGGCACGGGAGGCCTTCTGACAGCAGCGCCGCTTCCCTCAGCCGGGCGCCCGCCCTCAGTCGAACCCACCGGAGCCCGCGTTCGGAGTGCACCGAGCTGAACACCCGGCTCTCGGCGAGGTCGTGACGGCGACGCCGGCCTGCAGGCCAAACTCTCTGGGGGCGCCCTGAGCTGGGAGGCTCGCCCGAAACGGAAGGGGGAAGCGCCGAGCCCCTGCCACGGCATTTCTTCAGGACGACGCATTGGCCCAGCAAGCCCCACTCTGTCCCGGGAAGAGAGAAGCGGCTCTGGCACCTAGAAGCACGGGGCAAGGCACCCAACCCTCAGCTCTTGGATCGCGCTTCCCGGAGGGGGCCCTTTCACCTCGCCATTCCCCGAACGCACAACGCCTTCTCTCAGACGCGGAGGAAGACGTGCACACGCTGCCGCCTTGGGCCTCCACTCCAGGGACCTGCGGGTGCCGCCAGCACCTCCGGGGCGACAGCGGGCTGCGCGGTGTCAAGGTCGACACACGCCCGGGCCTGGCAACCGAAGGAGACAGCTCCTCCCTGGGTTCCGTGCAACACGGTGCTGCCGGGAAAACGTCCGCCCAGGGAAAGATGAGTGCGAACAGAGAAGCGGGGAGGAGAGATGAAGGGCGCGCTTCGTGAGGCACGAGGGTCCGGGCTGTGGGGCCGGCCTCTCCCGGGCCGGCGCCTCACGTCCTACACGGGGAAGCCGTTGGCTGGCTCGCCGGGGGTTGGACCCGCTGAGGTCCAGGCCCCCGACCTCCCTGTGCGAAACAAGGCAGGGTGGAATGCCATCCCCGTCCACGTCCACACACACGTCGCTCCACGGAGAAGGAGGCCTTCTCAACGCTTAGCCCGGAAACCTCGAGTGAGCACCGCAGCCTTACCTCCGCGAAGCAAGCCTGAAGCCGAGCTCCCTTCCGCGAGCAGGCCTCTTTCGCCCAGAGAGAAAGCTTGGCCGCGGCGGGGGTGGCGGAAGCCTCAGGGAGGCTGCGTGCCGGGCCTCAGGTCGGGGGCCGTCCTAGAAGGAGGCCCCCGACCTGGGCCTCAGCGAAGCCCTTCGCAAGGGCGTCGGAAGCGGCTCCTGCCCCGACCGTGACGCGGGACCCACGGCAGAGCAAACACACTCGTGGTGAGGGCACGGGAGGCCTTCTGACAGCAGCGCCGCTTCCCTCAGCCGGGCGCCCGCCCTCAGTCGAACCCACCGGAGCCCGCGTTCGGAGTGCACCGAGCTGAACACCCGGCTCTCGGCGAGGTCGTGACGGCGACGCCGGCCTGCAGGCCAAACTCTCTGGGGGCGCCCTGAGCTGGGAGGCTCGCCCGAAACGGAAGGGGGAAGCGCCGAGCCCCTGCCACGGGATTGCTTCAGGACGACGCATTGGCCCAGCAAGCCCCACTCTGTCCCGGGAAGAGAGAAGCGGCTCTGGCACCTAGAAGCACGGGGCAAGGCACCCAACCCTCAGCTCTTGGATCGCGCTTCCCGGAGGGGGCCCTTTCACCTCGCCATTCCCCGAACGCACAACGCCTTCTCTCAGACGCGGAGGAAGACGTGCACACGCTGCCGCCTTGGGCCTCCACTCCAGGGACCTGCGGGTGCCGCCAGCACCTCCGGGGCGACAGCGGGCTGCGCGGTGTCAAGGTCGACACACGCCCGGGCCTGGCAACCGAAGGAGACAGCTCCTCCCTGGGTTCCGTGCAACACGGTGCTGCCGGGAAAACGTCCGCCCAGGGAAAGATGAGTGCGAACAGAGAAGCGGGGAGGAGAGATGAAGGGCGCGCTTCGTGAGGCACGAGGGTCCGGGCTGTGGGGCCGGCCTCTCCCGGGCCGGCGCCTCACGTCCTACACGGGGAAGCCGTTGGCTGGCTCGCCGGGGGTTGGACCCGCTGAGGTCCAGGCCCCCGACCTCCCTGTGCGAAACAAGGCAGGGTGGAATGCCATCCCCGTCCACGTCCACACACACGTCGCTCCACGGAGAAGGAGGCCTTCTCAACGCTTAGCCCGGAAACCTCGAGTGAGCACCGCAGCCTTACCTCCGCGAAGCAAGCCTGAAGCCGAGCTCCCTTCCGCGAGCAGGCCTCTTTCGCCCAGAGAGAAAGCTTGGCCGCGGCGGGGGTGGCGGAAGCCTCAGGGAGGCTGCGTGCCGGGCCTCAGGTCGGGGGCCGTCCTAGAAGGAGGCCCCCGACCTGGGCCTCAGCGAAGCCCTTCGCAAGGGCGTCGGAAGCGGCTCCTGCCCCGACCGTGACGCGGGACCCACGGCAGAGCAAACACACTCGTGGTGAGGGCACGGGAGGCCTTCTGACAGCAGCGCCGCTTCCCTCAGCCGGGCGCCCGCCCTCAGTCGAACCCACCGGAGCCCGCGTTCGGAGTGCACCGAGCTGAACACCCGGCTCTCGGCGAGGTCGTGACGGCGACGCCGGCCTGCAGGCCAAACTCTCTGGGGGCGCCCTGAGCTGGGAGGCTCGCCCGAAACGGAAGGGGGAAGCGCCGAGCCCCTGCCACGGGATTGCTTCAGGACGACGCATTGGCCCAGCAAGCCCCACTCTGTCCCGGGAAGAGAGAAGCGGCTCTGGCACCTAGAAGCACGGGGCAAGGCACCCAACCCTCAGCTCTTGGATCGCGCTTCCCGGAGGGGGCCCTTTCACCTCGCCATTCCCCGAACGCACAACGCCTTCTCTCAGACGCGGAGGAAGACGTGCACACGCTGCCGCCTTGGGCCTCCACTCCAGGGACCTGCGGGTGCCGCCAGCACCTCCGGGGCGACAGCGGGCTGCGCGGTGTCAAGGTCGACACACGCCCGGGCCTGGCAACCGAAGGAGACAGCTCCTCCCTGGGTTCCGTGCAACACGGTGCTGCCGGGAAAACGTCCGCCCAGGGAAAGATGAGTGCGAACAGAGAAGCGGGGAGGAGAGATGAAGGGCGCGCTTCGTGAGGCACGAGGGTCCGGGCTGTGGGGCCGGCCTCTCCCGGGCCGGCGCCTCACGTCCTACACGGGGAAGCCGTTGGCTGGCTCGCCGGGGGTTGGACCCGCTGAGGTCCAGGCCCCCGACCTCCCTGTGCGAAACAAGGCAGGGTGGAATGCCATCCCCGTCCACGTCCACACACACGTCGCTCCACGGAGAAGGAGGCCTTCTCAACGCTTAGCCCGGAAACCTCGAGTGAGCACCGCAGCCTTACCTCCGCGAAGCAAGCCTGAAGCCGAGCTCCCTTCCGCGAGCAGGCCTCTTTCGCCCAGAGAGAAAGCTTGGCCGCGGCGGGGGTGGCGGAAGCCTCAGGGAGGCTGCGTGCCGGGCCTCAGGTCGGGGGCCGTCCTAGAAGGAGGCCCCCGACCTGGGCCTCAGCGAAGCCCTTCGCAAGGGCGTCGGAAGCGGCTCCTGCCCCGACCGTGACGCGGGACCCACGGCAGAGCAAACACACTCGTGGTGAGGGCACGGGAGGCCTTCTGACAGCAGCGCCGCTTCCCTCAGCCGGGCGCCCGCCCTCAGTCGAACCCACCGGAGCCCGCGTTCGGAGTGCACCGAGCTGAACACCCGGCTCTCGGCGAGGTCGTGACGGCGACGCCGGCCTGCAGGCCAAACTCTCTGGGGGCGCCCTGAGCTGGGAGGCTCGCCCGAAACGGAAGGGGGAAGCGCCGAGCCCCTGCCACGGGATTGCTTCAGGACGACGCATTGGCCCAGCAAGCCCCACTCTGTCCCGGGAAGAGAGAAGCGGCTCTGGCACCTAGAAGCACGGGGCAAGGCACCCAACCCTCAGCTCTTGGATCGCGCTTCCCGGAGGGGGCCCTTTCACCTCGCCATTCCCCGAACGCACAACGCCTTCTCTCAGACGCGGAGGAAGACGTGCACACGCTGCCGCCTTGGGCCTCCACTCCAGGGACCTGCGGGTGCCGCCAGCACCTCCGGGGCGACAGCGGGCTGCGCGGTGTCAAGGTCGACACACGCCCGGGCCTGGCAACCGAAGGAGACAGCTCCTCCCTGGGTTCCGTGCAACACGGTGCTGCCGGGAAAACGTCCGCCCAGGGAAAGATGAGTGCGAACAGAGAAGCGGGGAGGAGAGATGAAGGGCGCGCTTCGTGAGGCACGAGGGTCCGGGCTGTGGGGCCGGCCTCTCCCGGGCCGGCGCCTCACGTCCTACACGGGGAAGCCGTTGGCTGGCTCGCCGGGGGTTGGACCCGCTGAGGTCCAGGCCCCCGACCTCCCTGTGCGAAACAAGGCAGGGTGGAATGCCATCCCCGTCCACGTCCACACACACGTCGCTCCACGGAGAAGGAGGCCTTCTCAACGCTTAGCCCGGAAACCTCGAGTGAGCACCGCAGCCTTACCTCCGCGAAGCAAGCCTGAAGCCGAGCTCCCTTCCGCGAGCAGGCCTCTTTCGCCCAGAGAGAAAGCTTGGCCGCGGCGGGGGTGGCGGAAGCCTCAGGGAGGCTGCGTGCCGGGCCTCAGGTCGGGGGCCGTCCTAGAAGGAGGCCCCCGACCTGGGCCTCAGCGAAGCCCTTCGCAAGGGCGTCGGAAGCGGCTCCTGCCCCGACCGTGACGCGGGACCCACGGCAGAGCAAACACACTCGTGGTGAGGGCACGGGAGGCCTTCTGACAGCAGCGCCGCTTCCCTCAGCCGGGCGCCCGCCCTCAGTCGAACCCACCGGAGCCCGCGTTCGGAGTGCACCGAGCTGAACACCCGGCTCTCGGCGAGGTCGTGACGGCGACGCCGGCCTGCAGGCCAAACTCTCTGGGGGCGCCCTGAGCTGGGAGGCTCGCCCGAAACGGAAGGGGGAAGCGCCGAGCCCCTGCCACGGGATTGCTTCAGGACGACGCATTGGCCCAGCAAGCCCCACTCTGTCCCGGGAAGAGAGAAGCGGCTCTGGCACCTAGAAGCACGGGGCAAGGCACCCAACCCTCAGCTCTTGGATCGCGCTTCCCGGAGGGGGCCCTTTCACCTCGCCATTCCCCGAACGCACAACGCCTTCTCTCAGACGCGGAGGAAGACGTGCACACGCTGCCGCCTTGGGCCTCCACTCCAGGGACCTGCGGGTGCCGCCAGCACCTCCGGGGCGACAGCGGGCTGCGCGGTGTCAAGGTCGACACACGCCCGGGCCTGGCAACCGAAGGAGACAGCTCCTCCCTGGGTTCCGTGCAACACGGTGCTGCCGGGAAAACGTCCGCCCAGGGAAAGATGAGTGCGAACAGAGAAGCGGGGAGGAGAGATGAAGGGCGCGCTTCGTGAGGCACGAGGGTCCGGGCTGTGGGGCCGGCCTCTCCCGGGCCGGCGCCTCACGTCCTACACGGGGAAGCCGTTGGCTGGCTCGCCGGGGGTTGGACCCGCTGAGGTCCAGGCCCCCGACCTCCCTGTGCGAAACAAGGCAGGGTGGAATGCCATCCCCGTCCACGTCCACACACACGTCGCTCCACGGAGAAGGAGGCCTTCTCAACGCTTAGCCCGGAAACCTCGAGTGAGCACCGCAGCCTTACCTCCGCGAAGCAAGCCTGAAGCCGAGCTCCCTTCCGCGAGCAGGCCTCTTTCGCCCAGAGAGAAAGCTTGGCCGCGGCGGGGGTGGCGGAAGCCTCAGGGAGGCTGCGTGCCGGGCCTCAGGTCGGGGGCCGTCCTAGAAGGAGGCCCCCGACCTGGGCCTCAGCGAAGCCCTTCGCAAGGGCGTCGGAAGCGGCTCCTGCCCCGACCGTGACGCGGGACCCACGGCAGAGCAAACACACTCGTGGTGAGGGCACGGGAGGCCTTCTGACAGCAGCGCCGCTTCCCTCAGCCGGGCGCCCGCCCTCAGTCGAACCCACCGGAGCCCGCGTTCGGAGTGCACCGAGCTGAACACCCGGCTCTCGGCGAGGTCGTGACGGCGACGCCGGCCTGCAGGCCAAACTCTCTGGGGGCGCCCTGAGCTGGGAGGCTCGCCCGAAACGGAAGGGGGAAGCGCCGAGCCCCTGCCACGGCATTGCTTCAGGACGACGCATTGGCCCAGCAAGCCCCACTCTGTCCCGGGAAGAGAGAAGCGGCTCTGGCACCTAGAAGCACGGGGCAAGGCACCCAACCCTCAGCTCTTGGATCGCGCTTCCCGGAGGGGGCCCTTTCACCTCGCCATTCCCCGAACGCACAACGCCTTCTCTCAGACGCGGAGGAAGACGTGCACACGCTGCCGCCTTGGGCCTCCACTCCAGGGACCTGCGGGTGCCGCCAGCACCTCCGGGGCGACAGCGGGCTGCGCGGTGTCAAGGTCGACACACGCCCGGGCCTGGCAACCGAAGGAGACAGCTCCTCCCTGGGTTCCGTGCAACACGGTGCTGCCGGGAAAACGTCCGCCCAGGGAAAGATGAGTGCGAACAGAGAAGCGGGGAGGAGAGATGAAGGGCGCGCTTCGTGAGGCACGAGGGTCCGGGCTGTGGGGCCGGCCTCTCCCGGGCCGGCGCCTCACGTCCTACACGGGGAAGCCGTTGGCTGGCTCGCCGGGGGTTGGACCCGCTGAGGTCCAGGCCCCCGACCTCCCTGTGCGAAACAAGGCAGGGTGGAATGCCATCCCCGTCCACGTCCACACACACGTCGCTCCACGGAGAAGGAGGCCTTCTCAACGCTTAGCCCGGAAACCTCGAGTGAGCACCACAGCCTTACCTCCGCGAAGCAAGCCTGAAGCCGAGCTCCCTTCCGCGAGCAGGCCTCTTTCGCCCAGAGAGAAAGCTTGGCCGCGGCGGGGGTGGCGGAAGCCTCAGGGAGGCTGCGTGCCGGGCCTCAGGTCGGGGGCCGTCCTAGAAGGAGGCCCCCGACCTGGGCCTCAGCGAAGCCCTTCGCAAGGGCGTCGGAAGCGGCTCCTGCCCCGACCGTGACGCGGGACCCACGGCAGAGCAAACACACTCGTGGTGAGGGCACGGGAGGCCTTCTGACAGCAGCGCCGCTTCCCTCAGCCGGGCGCCCGCCCTCAGTCGAACCCACCGGAGCCCGCGTTCGGAGTGCACCGAGCTGAACACCCGGCTCTCGGCGAGGTCGTGACGGCGACGCCGGCCTGCAGGCCAAACTCTCTGGGGGCGCCCTGAGCTGGGAGGCTCGCCCGAAACGGAAGGGGGAAGCGCCGAGCCCCTGCCACGGCATTGCTTCAGGACGACGCATTGGCCCAGCAAGCCCCACTCTGTCCCGGGAAGAGAGAAGCGGCTCTGGCACCTAGAAGCACGGGGCAAGGCACCCAACCCTCAGCTCTTGGATCGCGCTTCCCGGAGGGGGCCCTTTCACCTCGCCATTCCCCGAACGCACAACGCCTTCTCTCAGACGCGGAGGAAGACGTGCACACGCTGCCGCCTTGGGCCTCCACTCCAGGGACCTGCGGGTGCCGCCAGCACCTCCGGGGCGACAGCGGGCTGCGCGGTGTCAAGGTCGACACACGCCCGGGCCTGGCAACCGAAGGAGACAGCTCCTCCCTGGGTTCCGTGCAACACGGTGCTGCCGGGAAAACGTCCGCCCAGGGAAAGATGAGTGCGAACAGAGAAGCGGGGAGGAGAGATGAAGGGCGCGCTTCGTGAGGCACGAGGGTCCGGGCTGTGGGGCCGGCCTCTCCCGGGCCGGCGCCTCACGTCCTACACGGGGAAGCCGTTGGCTGGCTCGCCGGGGGTTGGACCCGCTGAGGTCCAGGCCCCCGACCTCCCTGTGCGAAACAAGGCAGGGCGGAATGCCATCCCCGTCCACGTCCACACACACGTCGCTCCACGGAGAAGGAGGCCTTCTCAACGCTTAGCCCGGAAACCTCGAGTGAGCACCACAGCCTTACCTCCGCGAAGCAAGCCTGAAGCCGAGCTCCCTTCCGCGAGCAGGCCTCTTTCGCCCAGAGAGAAAGCTTGGCCGCGGCGGGGGTGGCGGAAGCCTCAGGGAGGCTGCGTGCCGGGCCTCAGGTCGGGGGCCGTCCTAGAAGGAGGCCCCCGACCTGGGCCTCAGCGAAGCCCTTCGCAAGGGCGTCGGAAGCGGCTCCTGCCCCGACCGTGACGCGGGACCCACGGCAGAGCAAACACACTCGTGGTGAGGGCACGGGAGGCCTTCTGACAGCAGCGCCGCTTCCCTCAGCCGGGCGCCCGCCCTCAGTCGAACCCACCGGAGCCCGCGTTCGGAGTGCACCGAGCTGAACACCCGGCTCTCGGCGAGGTCGTGACGGCGACGCCGGCCTGCAGGCCAAACTCTCTGGGGGTGCCCTGAGCTGGGAGGCTCGCCCGAAACGGAAGGGGGAAGCGCCGAGCCCCTGCCACGGCATTGCTTCAGGACGACGCATTGGCCCAGCAAGCCCCACTCTGTCCCGGGAAGAGAGAAGCGGCTCTGGCACCTAGAAGCACGGGGCAAGGCACCCAACCCTCAGCTCTTGGATCGCGCTTCCCGGAGGGGGCCCTTTCACCTCGCCATTCCCCGAACGCACAACGCCTTCTCTCAGACGCGGAGGAAGACGTGCACACGCTGCCGCCTTGGGCCTCCACTCCAGGGACCTGCGGGTGCCGCCAGCACCTCCGGGGCGACAGCGGGCTGCGCGGTGTCAAGGTCGACACACGCCCGGGCCTGGCAACCGAAGGAGACAGCTCCTCCCTGGGTTCCGTGCAACACGGTGCTGCCGGGAAAACGTCCGCCCAGGGAAAGATGAGTGCGAACAGAGAAGCGGGGAGGAGAGATGAAGGGCGCGCTTCGTGAGGCACGAGGGTCCGGGCTGTGGGGCCGGCCTCTCCCGGGCCGGCGCCTCACGTCCTACACGGGGAAGCCGTTGGCTGGCTCGCCGGGGGTTGGACCCGCTGAGGTCCAGGCCCCCGACCTCCCTGTGCGAAACAAGGCAGGGTGGAATGCCATCCCCGTCCACGTCCACACACACGTCGCTCCACGGAGAAGGAGGCCTTCTCAACGCTTAGCCCGGAAACCTCGAGTGAGCACCGCAGCCTTACCTCCGCGAAGCAAGCCTGAAGCCGAGCTCCCTTCCGCGAGCAGGCCTCTTTCGCCCAGAGAGAAAGCTTGGCCGCGGCGGGGGTGGCGGAAGCCTCAGGGAGGCTGCGTGCCGGGCCTCAGGTCGGGGGCCGTCCTAGAAGGAGGCCCCCGACCTGGGCCTCAGCGAAGCCCTTCGCAAGGGCGTCGGAAGCGGCTCCTGCCCCGACCGTGACGCGGGACCCACGGCAGAGCAAACACACTCGTGGTGAGGGCACGGGAGGCCTTCTGACAGCAGCGCCGCTTCCCTCAGCCGGGCGCCCGCCCTCAGTCGAACCCACCGGAGCCCGCGTTCGGAGTGCACCGAGCTGAACACCCGGCTCTCGGCGAGGTCGTGACGGCGACGCCGGCCTGCAGGCCAAACTCTCTGGGGGCGCCCTGAGCTGGGAGGCTCGCCCGAAACGGAAGGGGGAAGCGCCGAGCCCCTGCCACGGCATTGCTTCAGGACGACGCATTGGCCCAGCAAGCCCCACTCTGTCCCGGGAAGAGAGAAGCGGCTCTGGCACCTAGAAGCACGGGGCAAGGCACCCAACCCTCAGCTCTTGGATCGCGCTTCCCGGAGGGGGCCCTTTCACCTCGCCATTCCCCGAACGCACAACGCCTTCTCTCAGACGCGGAGGAAGACGTGCACACGCTGCCGCCTTGGGCCTCCACTCCAGGGACCTGCGGGTGCCGCCAGCACCTCCGGGGCGACAGCGGGCTGCGCGGTGTCAAGGTCGACACACGCCCGGGCCTGGCAACCGAAGGAGACAGCTCCTCCCTGGGTTCCGTGCAACACGGTGCTGCCGGGAAAACGTCCGCCCAGGGAAAGATGAGTGCGAACAGAGAAGCGGGGAGGAGAGATGAAGGGCGCGCTTCGTGAGGCACGAGGGTCCGGGCTGTGGGGCCGGCCTCTCCCGGGCCGGCGCCTCACGTCCTACACGGGGAAGCCGTTGGCTGGCTCGCCGGGGGTTGGACCCGCTGAGGTCCAGGCCCCCGACCTCCCTGTGCGAAACAAGGCAGGGTGGAATGCCATCCCCGTCCACGTCCACACACACGTCGCTCCACGGAGAAGGAGGCCTTCTCAACGCTTAGCCCGGAAACCTCGAGTGAGCACCACAGCCTTACCTCCGCGAAGCAAGCCTGAAGCCGAGCTCCCTTCCGCGAGCAGGCCTCTTTCGCCCAGAGAGAAAGCTTGGCCGCGGCGGGGGTGGCGGAAGCCTCAGGGAGGCTGCGTGCCGGGCCTCAGGTCGGGGGCCGTCCTAGAAGGAGGCCCCCGACCTGGGCCTCAGCGAAGCCCTTCGCAAGGGCGTCGGAAGCGGCTCCTGCCCCGACCGTGACGCGGGACCCACGGCAGAGCAAACACACTCGTGGTGAGGGCACGGGAGGCCTTCTGACAGCAGCGCCGCTTCCCTCAGCCGGGCGCCCGCCCTCAGTCGAACCCACCGGAGCCCGCGTTCGGAGTGCACCGAGCTGAACACCCGGCTCTCGGCGAGGTCGTGACGGCGACGCCGGCCTGCAGGCCAAACTCTCTGGGGGCGCCCTGAGCTGGGAGGCTCGCCCGAAACGGAAGGGGGAAGCGCCGAGCCCCTGCCACGGCATTGCTTCAGGACGACGCATTGGCCCAGCAAGCCCCACTCTGTCCCGGGAAGAGAGAAGCGGCTCTGGCACCTAGAAGCACGGGGCAAGGCACCCAACCCTCAGCTCTTGGATCGCGCTTCCCGGAGGGGGCCCTTTCACCTCGCCATTCCCCGAACGCACAACGCCTTCTCTCAGACGCGGAGGAAGACGTGCACACGCTGCCGCCTTGGGCCTCCACTCCAGGGACCTGCGGGTGCCGCCAGCACCTCCGGGGCGACAGCGGGCTGCGCGGTGTCAAGGTCGACACACGCCCGGGCCTGGCAACCGAAGGAGACAGCTCCTCCCTGGGTTCCGTGCAACACGGTGCTGCCGGGAAAACGTCCGCCCAGGGAAAGATGAGTGCGAACAGAGAAGCGGGGAGGAGAGATGAAGGGCGCGCTTCGTGAGGCACGAGGGTCCGGGCTGTGGGGCCGGCCTCTCCCGGGCCGGCGCCTCACGTCCTACACGGGGAAGCCGTTGGCTGGCTCGCCGGGGGTTGGACCCGCTGAGGTCCAGGCCCCCGACCTCCCTGTGCGAAACAAGGCAGGGTGGAATGCCATCCCCGTCCACGTCCACACACACGTCGCTCCACGGAGAAGGAGGCCTTCTCAACGCTTAGCCCGGAAACCTCGAGTGAGCACCACAGCCTTACCTCCGCGAAGCAAGCCTGAAGCCGAGCTCCCTTCCGCGAGCAGGCCTCTTTCGCCCAGAGAGAAAGCTTGGCCGCGGCGGGGGTGGCGGAAGCCTCAGGGAGGCTGCGTGCCGGGCCTCAGGTCGGGGGCCGTCCTAGAAGGAGGCCCCCGACCTGGGCCTCAGCGAAGCCCTTCGCAAGGGCGTCGGAAGCGGCTCCTGCCCCGACCGTGACGCGGGACCCACGGCAGAGCAAACACACTCGTGGTGAGGGCA
Organism: Martes martes; assembly: GCF_963455335.1. Lineage (NCBI taxonomy): Eukaryota > Metazoa > Chordata > Mammalia > Carnivora > Mustelidae > Martes > Martes martes. The sequence continues at coordinate 28,874 of NW_027666292.1, forward strand.
CGGGAGGCCTTCTGACAGCAGCGCCGCTTCCCTCAGCCGGGCGCCCGCCCTCAGTCGAACCCACCGGAGCCCGCGTTCGGAGTGCACCGAGCTGAACACCCGGCTCTCGGCGAGGTCGTGACGGCGACGCCGGCCTGCAGGCCAAACTCTCTGGGGGCGCCCTGAGCTGGGAGGCTCGCCCGAAACGGAAGGGGGAAGCGCCGAGCCCCTGCCACGGCATTGCTTCAGGACGACGCATTGGCCCAGCAAGCCCCACTCTGTCCCGGGAAGAGAGAAGCGGCTCTGGCACCTAGAAGCACGGGGCAAGGCACCCAACCCTCAGCTCTTGGATGGCGCTTCCCGGAGGGGGCCCTTTCACCTCGCCATTCCCCGAACGCACAACGCCTTCTCTCAGACGCGGAGGAAGACGTGCACACGCTGCCGCCTTGGGCCTCCACTCCAGGGACCTGCGGGTGCCGCCAGCACCTCCGGGGCGACAGCGGGCTGCGCGGTGTCAAGGTCGACACACGCCCGGGCCTGGCAACCGAAGGAGACAGCTCCTCCCTGGGTTCCGTGCAACACGGTGCTGCCGGGAAAACGTCCGCCCAGGGAAAGATGAGTGCGAACAGAGAAGCGGGGAGGAGAGATGAAGGGCGCGCTTCGTGAGGCACGAGGGTCCGGGCTGTGGGGCCGGCCTCTCCCGGGCCGGCGCCTCACGTCCTACACGGGGAAGCCGTTGGCTGGCTCGCCGGGGGTTGGACCCGCTGAGGTCCAGGCCCCCGACCTCCCTGTGCGAAACAAGGCAGGGTGGAATGCCATCCCCGTCCACGTCCACACACACGTCGCTCCACGGAGAAGGAGGCCTTCTCAACGCTTAGCCCGGAAACCTCGAGTGAGCACCACAGCCTTACCTCCGCGAAGCAAGCCTGAAGCCGAGCTCCCTTCCGCGAGCAGGCCTCTTTCGCCCAGAGAGAAAGCTTGGCCGCGGCGGGGGTGGCGGAAGCCTCAGGGAGGCTGCGTGCCGGGCCTCAGGTCGGGGGCCGTCCTAGAAGGAGGCCCCCGACCTGGGCCTCAGCGAAGCCCTTCGCAAGGGCGTCGGAAGCGGCTCCTGCCCCGACCGTGACGCGGGACCCACGGCAGAGCAAACACACTCGTGGTGAGGGCACGGGAGGCCTTCTGACAGCAGCGCCGCTTCCCTCAGCCGGGCGCCCGCCCTCAGTCGAACCCACCGGAGCCCGCGTTCGGAGTGCACCGAGCTGAACACCCGGCTCTCGGCGAGGTCGTGACGGCGACGCCGGCCTGCAGGCCAAACTCTCTGGGGGCGCCCTGAGCTGGGAGGCTCGCCCGAAACGGAAGGGGGAAGCGCCGAGCCCCTGCCACGGGATTGCTTCAGGACGACGCATTGGCCCAGCAAGCCCCACTCTGTCCCGGGAAGAGAGAAGCGGCTCTGGCACCTAGAAGCACGGGGCAAGGCACCCAACCCTCAGCTCTTGGATGGCGCTTCCCGGAGGGGGCCCTTTCACCTCGCCATTCCCCGAACGCACAACGCCTTCTCTCAGACGCGGAGGAAGACGTGCACACGCTGCCGCCTTGGGCCTCCACTCCAGGGACCTGCGGGTGCCGCCAGCACCTCCGGGGCGACAGCGGGCTGCGCGGTGTCAAGGTCGACACACGCCCGGGCCTGGCAACCGAAGGAGACAGCTCCTCCCTGGGTTCCGTGCAACACGGTGCTGCCGGGAAAACGTCCGCCCAGGGAAAGATGAGTGCGAACAGAGAAGCGGGGAGGAGAGATGAAGGGCGCGCTTCGTGAGGCACGAGGGTCCGGGCTGTGGGGCCGGCCTCTCCCGGGCCGGCGCCTCACGTCCTACACGGGGAAGCCGTTGGCTGGCTCGCCGGGGGTTGGACCCGCTGAGGTCCAGGCCCCCGACCTCCCTGTGCGAAACAAGGCAGGGCGGAATGCCATCCCCGTCCACGTCCACACACACGTCGCTCCACGGAGAAGGAGGCCTTCTCAACGCTTAGCCCGGAAACCTCGAGTGAGCACCGCAGCCTTACCTCCGCGAAGCAAGCCTGAAGCCGAGCTCCCTTCCGCGAGCAGGCCTCTTTCGCCCAGAGAGAAAGCTTGGCCGCGGCGGGGGTGGCGGAAGCCTCAGGGAGGCTGCGTGCCGGGCCTCAGGTCGGGGGCCGTCCTAGAAGGAGGCCCCCGACCTGGGCCTCAGCGAAGCCCTTCGCAAGGGCGTCGGAAGCGGCTCCTGCCCCGACCGTGACGCGGGACCCACGGCAGAGCAAACACACTCGTGGTGAGGGCACGGGAGGCCTTCTGACAGCAGCGCCGCTTCCCTCAGCCGGGCGCCCGCCCTCAGTCGAACCCACCGGAGCCCGCGTTCGGAGTGCACCGAGCTGAACACCCGGCTCTCGGCGAGGTCGTGACGGCGACGCCGGCCTGCAGGCCAAACTCTCTGGGGGCGCCCTGAGCTGGGAGGCTCGCCCGAAACGGAAGGGGGAAGCGCCGAGCCCCTGCCACGGGATTGCTTCAGGACGACGCATTGGCCCAGCAAGCCCCACTCTGTCCCGGGAAGAGAGAAGCGGCTCTGGCACCTAGAAGCACGGGGCAAGGCACCCAACCCTCAGCTCTTGGATCGCGCTTCCCGGAGGGGGCCCTTTCCACCTCGCCATTCCCCGAACGCACAACGCCTTCTCTCAGACGCGGAGGAAGACGTGCACACGCTGCCGCCTTGGGCCTCCACTCCAGGGACCTGCGGGTGCCGCCAGCACCTCCGGGGCGACAGCGGGCTGCGCGGTGTCAAGGTCGACACACGCCCGGGCCTGGCAACCGAAGGAGACAGCTCCTCCTGGGTTCCGTGCAACACGGTGCTGCCGGGAAAACGTCCGCCCAGGGAAAGATGAGTGCGAACAGAGAAGCGGGGAGGAGAGATGAAGGGCGCGCTTCGTGAGGCACGAGGGTCCGGGCTGTGGGGCCGGCCTCTCCCGGGCCGGCGCCTCACGTCCTACACGGGGAAGCCGTTGGCTGGCTCGCCGGGGGTTGGACCCGCTGAGGTCCAGGCCCCCGACCTCCCTGTGCGAAACAAGGCAGGGCGGAATGCCATCCCCGTCCACGTCCACACACACGTCGCTCCACGGAGAAGGAGGCCTTCTCAACGCTTAGCCCGGAAACCTCGAGTGAGCACCGCAGCCTTACCTCCGCGAAGCAAGCCTGAAGCCGAGCTCCCTTCCGCGAGCAGGCCTCTTTCGCCCAGAGAGAAAGCTTGGCCGCGGCGGGGGTGGCGGAAGCCTCAGGGAGGCTGCGTGCCGGGCCTCAGGTCGGGGGCCGTCCTAGAAGGAGGCCCCCGACCTGGGCCTCAGCGAAGCCCTTCGCAAGGGCGTCGGAAGCGGCTCCTGCCCCGACCGTGACGCGGGACCCACGGCAGAGCAAACACACTCGTGGTGAGGGCACGGGAGGCCTTCTGACAGCAGCGCCGCTTCCCTCAGCCGGGCGCCCGCCCTCAGTCGAACCCACCGGAGCCCGCGTTCGGAGTGCACCGAGCTGAACACCCGGCTCTCGGCGAGGTCGTGACGGCGACGCCGGCCTGCAGGCCAAACTCTCTGGGGGCGCCCTGAGCTGGGAGGCTCGCCCGAAACGGAAGGGGGAAGCGCCGAGCCCCTGCACGGGATTGCTTCAGGACGACGCATTGGCCCAGCAAGCCCCACTCTGTCCCGGGAAGAGAGAAGCGGCTCTGGCACCTAGAAGCACGGGGCAAGGCACCCAACCCTCAGCTCTTGGATCGCGCTTCCCGGAGGGGGCCCTTTCACCTCGCCATTCCCCGAACGCACAACGCCTTCTCTCAGACGCGGAGGAAGACGTGCACACGCTGCCGCCTTGGGCCTCCACTCCAGGGACCTGCGGGTGCCGCCAGCACCTCCGGGGCGACAGCGGGCTGCGCGGTGTCAAGGTCGACACACGCCCGGGCCTGGCAACCGAAGGAGACAGCTCCTCCCTGGGTTCCGTGCAACACGGTGCTGCCGGGAAAACGTCCGCCCAGGGAAAGATGAGTGCGAACAGAGAAGCGGGGAGGAGAGATGAAGGGCGCGCTTCGTGAGGCACGAGGGTCCGGGCTGTGGGGCCGGCCTCTCCCGGGCCGGCGCCTCACGTCCTACACGGGGAAGCCGTTGGCTGGCTCGCCGGGGGTTGGACCCGCTGAGGTCCAGGCCCCCGACCTCCCTGTGCGAAACAAGGCAGGGTGGAATGCCATCCCCGTCCACGTCCACACACACGTCGCTCCACGGAGAAGGAGGCCTTCTCAACGCTTAGCCCGGAAACCTCGAGTGAGCACCGCAGCCTTACCTCCGCGAAGCAAGCCTGAAGCCGAGCTCCCTTCCGCGAGCAGGCCTCTTTCGCCCAGAGAGAAAGCTTGGCCGCGGCGGGGGTGGCGGAAGCCTCAGGGAGGCTGCGTGCCGGGCCTCAGGTCGGGGGCCGTCCTAGAAGGAGGCCCCCGACCTGGGCCTCAGCGAAGCCCTTCGCAAGGGCGTCGGAAGCGGCTCCTGCCCCGACCGTGACGCGGGACCCACGGCAGAGCAAACACACTCGTGGTGAGGGCACGGGAGGCCTTCTGACAGCAGCGCCGCTTCCCTCAGCCGGGCGCCCGCCCTCAGTCGAACCCACCGGAGCCCGCGTTCGGAGTGCACCGAGCTGAACACCCGGCTCTCGGCGAGGTCGTGACGGCGACGCCGGCCTGCAGGCCAAACTCTCTGGGGGCGCCCTGAGCTGGGAGGCTCGCCCGAAACGGAAGGGGGAAGCGCCGAGCCCCTGCCACGGGATTGCTTCAGGACGACGCATTGGCCAGCAAGCCCCACTCTGTCCCGGGAAGAGAGAAGCGGCTCTGGCACCTAGAAGCACGGGGCAAGGCACCCAACCCTCAGCTCTTGGATCGCGCTTCCCGGAGGGGGCCCTTTCACCTCGCCATTCCCCGAACGCACAACGCCTTCTCTCAGACGCGGAGGAAGACGTGCACACGCTGCCGCCTTGGGCCTCCACTCCAGGGACCTGCGGGTGCCGCCAGCACCTCCGGGGCGACAGCGGGCTGCGCGGTGTCAAGGTCGACACACGCCCGGGCCTGGCAACCGAAGGAGACAGCTCCTCCCTGGGTTCCGTGCAACACGGTGCTGCCGGGAAAACGTCCGCCCAGGGAAAGATGAGTGCGAACAGAGAAGCGGGGAGGAGAGATGAAGGGCGCGCTTCGTGAGGCACGAGGGTCCGGGCTGTGGGGCCGGCCTCTCCCGGGCCGGCGCCTCACGTCCTACACGGGGAAGCCGTTGGCTGGCTCGCCGGGGGTTGGACCCGCTGAGGTCCAGGCCCCCGACCTCCCTGTGCGAAACAAGGCAGGGTGGAATGCCATCCCCGTCCACGTCCACACACACGTCGCTCCACGGAGAAGGAGGCCTTCTCAACGCTTAGCCCGGAAACCTCGAGTGAGCACCGCAGCCTTACCTCCGCGAAGCAAGCCTGAAGCCGAGCTCCCTTCCGCGAGCAGGCCTCTTTCGCCCAGAGAGAAAGCTTGGCCGCGGCGGGGGTGGCGGAAGCCTCAGGGAGGCTGCGTGCCGGGCCTCAGGTCGGGGGCCGTCCTAGAAGGAGGCCCCCGACCTGGGCCTCAGCGAAGCCCTTCGCAAGGGCGTCGGAAGCGGCTCCTGCCCCGACCGTGACGCGGGACCCACGGCAGAGCAAACACACTCGTGGTGAGGGCACGGGAGGCCTTCTGACAGCAGCGCCGCTTCCCTCAGCCGGGCGCCCGCCCTCAGTCGAACCCACCGGAGCCCGCGTTCGGAGTGCACCGAGCTGAACACCCGGCTCTCGGCGAGGTCGTGACGGCGACGCCGGCCTGCAGGCCAAACTCTCTGGGGGCGCCCTGAGCTGGGAGGCTCGCCCGAAACGGAAGGGGGAAGCGCCGAGCCCCTGCCACGGGATTGCTTCAGGACGACGCATTGGCCCAGCAAGCCCCACTCTGTCCCGGGAAGAGAGAAGCGGCTCTGGCACCTAGAAGCACGGGGCAAGGCACCCAACCCTCAGCTCTTGGATCGCGCTTCCCGGAGGGGGCCCTTTCACCTCGCCATTCCCCGAACGCACAACGCCTTCTCTCAGACGCGGAGGAAGACGTGCACACGCTGCCGCCTTGGGCCTCCACTCCAGGGACCTGCGGGTGCCGCCAGCACCTCCGGGGCGACAGCGGGCTGCGCGGTGTCAAGGTCGACACACGCCCGGGCCTGGCAACCGAAGGAGACAGCTCCTCCCTGGGTTCCGTGCAACACGGTGCTGCCGGGAAAACGTCCGCCCAGGGAAAGATGAGTGCGAACAGAGAAGCGGGGAGGAGAGATGAAGGGCGCGCTTCGTGAGGCACGAGGGTCCGGGCTGTGGGGCCGGCCTCTCCCGGGCCGGCGCCTCACGTCCTACACGGGGAAGCCGTTGGCTGGCTCGCCGGGGGTTGGACCCGCTGAGGTCCAGGCCCCCGACCTCCCTGTGCGAAACAAGGCAGGGTGGAATGCCATCCCCGTCCACGTCCACACACACGTCGCTCCACGGAGAAGGAGGCCTTCTCAACGCTTAGCCCGGAAACCTCGAGTGAGCACCGCAGCCTTACCTCCGCGAAGCAAGCCTGAAGCCGAGCTCCCTTCCGCGAGCAGGCCTCTTTCGCCCAGAGAGAAAGCTTGGCCGCGGCGGGGGTGGCGGAAGCCTCAGGGAGGCTGCGTGCCGGGCCTCAGGTCGGGGGCCGTCCTAGAAGGAGGCCCCCGACCTGGGCCTCAGCGAAGCCCTTCGCAAGGGCGTCGGAAGCGGCTCCTGCCCCGACCGTGACGCGGGACCCACGGCAGAGCAAACACACTCGTGGTGAGGGCACGGGAGGCCTTCTGACAGCAGCGCCGCTTCCCTCAGCCGGGCGCCCGCCCTCAGTCGAACCCACCGGAGCCCGCGTTCGGAGTGCACCGAGCTGAACACCCGGCTCTCGGCGAGGTCGTGACGGCGACGCCGGCCTGCAGGCCAAACTCTCTGGGGGCGCCCTGAGCTGGGAGGCTCGCCCGAAACGGAAGGGGGAAGCGCCGAGCCCCTGCCACGGCATTGCTTCAGGACGACGCATT
>NW_027666291.1:0-16967 GCF_963455335.1 Martes martes
GGAGCCTGACACAGGACTTGATCCCAGGACTCTGGGGTCATGACCTGAGCCAAAGGCAGACACCTAACTGACTGAGCCACCCAGTTGTCCTTTATATTTTATTGTCAAAATTTTAATTCCAGTGCAGTTAACATACAGTGTTATATTAGTTTTGTGTGTACAGTATAGTGATTCAATAATTCCTTTTTTATTTTTTTAATTATTATTATTTTAAAAGATTTTATTTATCAGAGAGAGAGTGAGCACAAACAGGGAGATAGGAAGGCAGAGGGAGAAGCAGGTTCCCTGCTGAGCAGAGAGCCTGATGTGAACTCCATCCCGGGACCCCAAGATCCTGACCTGAGCCGAAGGCAGACACTTAACTGACTGAGCCACCCAGGCATCCCTAGTGATTCAACAATTCTATATATTACTCAGTGCTCATCAAGATAAGTGTCTTCTTAATCCCTTCACCTATTTCCCCCATCCCTCCCCTCCACCTCCTTCTGGTAACTATCTGATTGTTTTCCATAATTAAGGGTTTGTTTTTTGGTTTGTCTCTCTTTTTTCCCCTTTGTTTGCTATTTTGTTTCTTAAATTCCACATCTGAGTGAAATCATATGGTATTTATCTCTCTCTGATTGACTTATTTCACTTAACATTATACTCTCTAGATCCATCCATGTTGCAAAGGGCAAGATTTCATTCTTTCCTATGGCTGATATTCCTATATATATATATATGTATATATATATATATATATATATACATATATATATATATACCACATCTTCTTTATCCATTCATCTGTCAGTGGACACTTGAGCTGCTTCCATAATTTGGTTATTGTAAATAATGTTGCAATAAACATTGGGGTCCATGTATCCCTTCAAATTAGTGTTTTTGTATTCTTCGGATAAATACCCAGTAGTGTGATTACTGGATCTTAGAGTAGATCTGTTTTTAAATTTTGAGGCCCCTCCATACTGTTTTCCCCTGTGGCTGCACCAGTTCGCACTCCCACCAACTATGCACCAGGATGCCTTTTCCTCCACATCCTCACCAACACTTATTGTTCTCGCATTATTGATTTTAGCCATTCTGACAGTTGTGGAGTGATAGCTCATTGTAGTCTTGATTTGCATTTCCCTGGTGAGGAGTGATATTGAGATATGAAGAGCCTGTCTTCATGCACATAAAGACGTCATGTGACTGTTGGCCATCTGAATGTCTTTGGAGAAATGCTGTTCATGCCATCTACCCATTTTTTCATCGGATTACCTGTTTTGTGTGTGTGTGTGTGTGTGTGTGTGTGTGTGTGTGTGTTGAGTTGTATGAATTCTTTATATATTTAGAATACCATTTAGAATATATTTGGAATACCAACGCCTTATTGGATATATTGTTGGCAAATACCTTCTCTCATTCAGTTTAGTTTTGTTGGTTGTTTCCTTTGCTTACAGAAGCTTTTTATTTTAATGTAGTCCTAATAGTTTATTTTTGCTTTTATTTCTCTTGCCTCAGAGGACATTTTAGAAGAATGTTGCTATATCCGATGTCAGGGAAATTTCTGCCTGTGCCCTTTTCCAGGATTTTTATGGTTTCAAGTCTCACATTTAGGTCTTTTTTTTTTTTTTTTTTAAGATTTTGTATATTTATTTGACAGAGATCACAAGTAGGCAGAGAAAGGCAGGCAGAGAGAGAGAGAGAGAGAGAGAGAGAAGCAGGCTTCCTGCTGAGCAAAGAGCCCGATGCGGGGCTCAATCCCAGAACCCTGAGATCATGACCTGAGCTGAAGGCAGAGGCTTAACCCACTGAGCCACCCAGGCGCCCACATTTAGGTCTCTAATCCATTTTGAGTTTATGTCTGTGTGTGGTGTAAGAAAGTGGTTCAGTTTTATTCTTTTGCATGTAGCTGTCCAGTTTTCCCAACACCATTTGTTGAAGAGACTGTCTTTTTTCATTTCATATTCTTGCCTACTTTATCAAAGGTAAATTGACCATATAACTGTAGGTTTATTTCTAGGCTTTCTATCCTGTTCTGTTGATCTGTGTGTCTATTTTTTTGTGCCAGTACCAATCTGTTTTGATTATTATAGCTTTGTGATATAATTTGAAGTCTGGAATTGTGGTACCTCTATTTTTGTTTTTCTTTTTCAAGATTGCTTTGGCTAGGGTCATCTGGGTGGCTCAGTCGATGAAGCACCTGTCTTTGGCTCGGGTCATGATCTCGGAATCCTGGGATCGAGCCCTGTGTGAGGCTCCCTGCTCAGCAGGAAGCCTGGTTCTCCCTCTGCCTCTCTGCCTATTTGTGCACTTTCTCTCTCTTTGTCAAATAAGTAAATAAAATCTTAAAAGAAAATATTGCTTAGGCTATTTGGGGTCTTCTGTGGTTCCATACAAATTTTAGGATTACTTGTTCTAGTTCTGTGAAGAATGTTGTTGGTATTTTGATAAGAATTGCTTTCAATCTCTAGATTTCTTTGGATAATATAGACTTTTAAAAAATATTCAATTAGCTAACATATAGTACATAATTTGTTTTTGATATAGTGTTCAATGATTCATTAGTTGCATTTAATGAGCAGTGGTTAGTGGGGTGCCTGGGTGGCTCAGTGGGTTAAAGCCTCTGCCTTCGGCTCAGGTCATGATCCCAGGGTCCTGGGATCGAGCCCCGCATCGGGCGCTCTGCTCAGCAGGGAGCTTGCTTCCTCTTCTCTCTCTGCCTGCTTCTCTGCCTATTTGTGATCTCTGTCTGTCAAATAAATAAATAAAATCTTTAAAAAAAATGAGCAGTGGTTAGGGTTCATCACCACACGTGCCCTCCTTAATACCTATCACCCTATTACCCCCCTATTACCCCATCCCACCACCTCCCTTCTATAACCCTCAGTTTGTGGCCCTCAGTTTATTTCCTGGAGTCCAGAGTCTTTCATGGTTTTCTCCCTCTCTGATTTCTTTCCATTTGGTTTTCCCCCTCTTCCCCTGTGGTCCTCTGCTCTATTCCTTGTGTTCCACATATGAGTGAAATCATATGACAATTGTCTTTCTCTGCCTGACTTATTTCACTTAACATAATCCCCTCCAGTTCCATCCATGTCAGTGCAAATGGTGAGTATTCATCCTTTCTGATGCCTAAGTAATATGCCATCGAATATATGTTCCACATCTTCTTTATCCATTCCTCTGTTGAAGGGCATCTCGGTTCCTTCCACAGTTTGGCTATTGTGGACATTGTTGCTATAAACTACATTGTTGCTATGAACTGGCCAGACTTATCCAAAAGAGAGAGAGAGAGAGAGAGGAGAGAAAGGACCCAAGTTAATAAATTCGTAAATGAAAGGGCAGAAATCACGACCAATACTAAAGAAATAGAGACAATTATTAGAACTTATTACCAATAGCTGTGTGCCAACAAACAAGGCGATCTGGAAGAAATGGGCGCATTCCTGGGCACTTCTAAACTACCAAGACAGAAACAGGAAGAAATAGACATCTAAACAGACCAATAGCCAGCAAGGAAATTGAAACAGTAATCAAAACCCTCCCAAAAAACAAGAGTCTGGGGCCAGATGGCTTCCCAGGGGAATTCTACCAAACATTTATTTATTTTTTCTAAAGATCTTATTTATTTATTGACACAGAGAGAACACAAGCAGGGGGAGCAGCAGGCAGAGGGAGAGGGAGAGGGAGAAGCAGGCTCCCCACTGAGTAAGGAGCCCGATGTGGGCCTCGATCCCAGGACCCTGAGCCAAAGGCAGACACTTAATTGCCTGAGCCACCCAGGCGTCCCTCTACCGAACGTTTAAAAAAGTCATAGCTATTCTACCCAAACTTTTCCAAAAGATAGAAAGAAAACTTCCAGACTTGTTCTATGAGGTCAACATTACCCTGATCCCATAACCAGACAAAGACCTTATCAGATAGCATAAACATTTTAACAATATTTGTTCTTCAAATGCATGAGCATGGAATGTCTTTCCATTTGTGTCATCTTCAATTTCTTTCATCATTGTCTTATAATTTTCAGAGTACGGGTTTTTCACCTCTTGGTTAAGTTTATTCCTAGATATTTTATTATTTTTGGTGCAATTGTAAACAAGATTGTTTCCTTAATTTCTCTCTCTGCCACTTCATTATTGGTGTTTGGAAATGCAATGGATTTCTGTGCACTGATTTTGTTATCCTGCAACTTTACTGAATTCATTTATCAGGTCTAGTAGTTTTTTTGGTGGAGTCTCTAGGGTTTTCTATATATAGTGTCATGTCATTTGCAAATAGTTAAAGTTTTACTTTTTCCTTACCAAGTTGGATGCTTTTTATTTCTTTTTGTTGTCTGATTGCTTTGGCTAGGACTTCTGGTACTATGTTGAATAAAAGTGGTGAGAGTGGACATCCTTGTCTTATTCCTGACCTTGGGGGAAAAGCTCTCAGTTTCTCCCCATTGAATACGACATTAGCTGTGGGTTTTTCATATATGGGCTTTATAATGTTGAGCTATGTTCCCTCTACGCCTACTTTGTTGAGGGGTTTTATCATGAATAGGTGTTGTACTTTGTCAAATGCTTTTCTTCTTCTTTTTTTTTTGTATCCATTGAAATGATCATGTAATTTTTATCTTTTCTCTTGTTGATGCAATGTACCACACTGACTAATTTGCAAATGTCAAACTACCCTTGCATCCCGGGAATAAATCCCTCTTGATTGTGGTGAATGATTTTTTTTTTTAACATATTGTGGGATTTGGTTTGCCAATATTTTGTTGAGGATTTTTCCATTAGGTTCTTGATGAATTAAATTATTGCCCTTTCCCCCCCATAAATAAGTATTTAAGTTCATTTAATAATAAGGAGTTAATTCTTTTTCCAAACCCTCACACACTTTTCAGGAAAACTAAGTAAGGGATTGAGTGGATGGTTGAATATGGTTCACTGGGACTTTCAGACTCAGTCCCTTCTTCTTCCTGCCACTTCCTCCACTTAGGAACCAGCCTCTCCCAAAGACTCTTACCTTTTTCTACTTCACCTGACTATGGAAAGGGCTCCCAGTGCCCATCTGAGACCCTCAACGCAACCCTCCCTACTTCCTTGTTGGAGGTCCATAGAGTTCACGTCTGGCACCTTTAATGCTTTTCCAGGGACCTCTGCCCTTTTCCTTTCCTGGGTGACGAATGTGCTGCTTCCTAGCCTTCCTAATCCAGCATCAGCATTCTCTCCTCACCTCGCTGTTTGTGGACGTTTTGACTTTGGAGACCTCTGGCCCCCCGGAAGCCACACTCTCACGTGGCCAACATGGCTGGCTCTTTCATATCATTTCCATCTGAGATTTCTGGGGGAGGCCAGGCTCCCTTTGGAGGGAAGTCTCCTTATCGGCCCCTTGTTGCAAGCATTTGCGACTCTGCTCTCTGCTCTAACGTGGGGCTCCGCAGACCGTGTCTTCCTGTTCCGGCCGTAGCCCTTCACTGGCTGTACTTGGCAGCCCACACTCTCCAGTCTCTGTGATCAGCGACACCCTCGATGACACCTGACGGCCCTCCCCCCTCCACCTTCAGTGTCTGCCGGGCTGGCAGACAACTTCCTCTTCCCTGCGGCAGAGCGCAGAGCATCTGCTCAGAACATGTTCAGATGAGCCTTGGTGCACCACAGAATCCGGCCAAGTTCATCTGGCTTCCCGCCACCCCCTTAACAGCCCACTTATTGTCTCATCCATTTCCTGGACTCCTCACAGTGGATCTTCAAAACTTGCCTCCCACTTTGCAGAAATTAAGTTATCAGCGTAAACTTCACAGCTGCTTTTCTCTGTGGCTTTAAATAAATCTCCCCGGCCTCGGCCCTGCCTTCTCTTCTTTCTGCCTTCAGAGGCAGGTGATACCTTATTTCCCACGCTCTCTCTCTCCCATCCGCAGGGACCATGGTCCTTCCCATCTCCTCCTTCTCCTGCAGCTTCGGGCTCTCCTCTTCGCAGATGTCCATCCGTTTTCTTTCCTTACCTGCGTCCATCTCTCCTTGAAAGAAACTTCACTTCATCCTACTGTCCTAAGTGCCATCCTGTTTCTCTCCTTGGCAGCTGCCAAAACTCTTTACCTCTTCATTCACCACCACTGCCCCCCCACCCCGGCTCCCACTCTGTCCTCTGGTCTTCCTGCCTCCGTCAGTCTTCTGAAGAGAATACCTTAGCTGCTACCCTGTTTCTCCTTGTTAATTCATTTCCAAATACTGTTTCTGTGCTAGTTACTCGCACCAAACCCTGGACTCCGCACTGGGGACGCTCATGGAAACAGAACCCAGCTCAACCCGCCAGCACGTTCACAGGCAGTAAACGTTCAGCTTTTTTCTCCTGTAATGTCCGAGGTTCTCCAGTAGTGGGCTTGCTTCCTAGCTCTCTGCTCCTATCCTCCCACCTCTAAATGTCCTGCAGGTGTGCCTCTACTTCCCTCCATGTTCGGTCTTCAGGCGTGTGTGGTGCGGTGCTGCAGGAGAGAGAGGCTGCTGAAGCTCACGCTCACCACCACCAAACACAGCACCACAAGGGGGCTTTTGCCAGGTGCTTCTCAGGCTCCTGCTTTGTGCCCAGTGGGAGACACTGGGCCAAGGGCTTGGGGACACCTTGAAGCAGATGGACCAGGACCCTGTTGTATCAGAGCTTGCCTGGTGATGGCAGTGGAGGAGGGTACCGAGGGTTGGAGGGTAATAACTTGAAATCCCCCCCTTGGAGAGTCTGATATGCTCCGCAGGGAGATGGGGGTATTCTCTGCCCCATTCTGTTCTTCCGGGACATGTGCTTCCGGTAGGAGGGACACTCGAGACCCATTGCCTGACAGCCAGCCTTGCCTCCCACTTTGCAGAGGCTGAGCTTAACAGTGTGAACTTCACCGCTTCTTATATTAGCTTGTCTGTCAAGGTCTTGTCCCACTCTCACCGATCACTTCGGACACTCTTCCTGGGCTTTCGTGATTCGTGTTTCTGCTCATGTCCCCGTCACAGTGCCAGCCCCCTAACCAAATCGTGCCCAGCCTTCGAGACCACTTCAACCTCCAGTGACCCTCCCCTTCAGACTCCTCTAGCATAGCAGTTCTCAAAGTGTGCTGCTGGCCTTAGGGCGTCCCTGTTACACTTTTGGCAGTTTGTGAGGTCAAAAATATTTTCATAATGATCCTAAGACGTTATTGGCCTTTTCTTCTCGTTCTTTCACAAGTGAACAGTGGAATGTTTCAGAGGATCCATAACCTGTCGTGAGGTCAGTGCTCTGATGGCTAGTGGAAAGTGTGCTTGTCTATTTTTGTATTTTCTAGAATGTTCTTCAGGTTTAGGCTTAGGGTATAAATATGTTCAGTTTTCAGAGGCTGCCTCAATTCGTTCTCAGTGCTTCTACTGTGCTCTTGCTAGCTGGCTTTGTTATACTTGTTGTAATTTATGCAACCTCATTATCACGGAATAAGCCATTTTGATATCCTTAAGTTTTCCTATGTGGAAACTCAAGCAAGAGGTAGGTGTACTTTGTTGGCTTATTTTACAATATAACTTAAAAATATCCTTCTAGATGGTTTATACGTTTTAAACTTAATATAAAAAGCATGATTTTAGAATTTAATAGTCTTTTATTCTAAAACTTAAAAATTTACTTATGTTTTTATTATATTAAGGATGGACCATTTGCTTTAAAAAAGCACATTAGAGAGCTTGCTTTCCTAGCCCACAGCTGCACTGTCTAAACCTAAAGATGCTGAAAAAGAGGAAACTGAAATCTGCTAAAAAAAAAAAAAAAAAAAAAGCAGGAACATGAAAGAAAATCTTTCCCAAGATTTATCTCTTCCTCAGCTTTATGATGTTAAAATCCTACCTTTCTGGTGCCTCTTAAGTTGTGGCACCATTTTGAGAATAATAATGTAGAGTTTAAAGAAAAGGGAACTGAGTATTTTAAATGTAGATGTGATGAGTTCATTAAAAGCCCAAAATTGATCATTACAGCCTTTCAAGCGAGAAATGCAAAAGCCATTGAAGTACAGCTCAGGGAAGTGACTGCACCCAACTGGCAGGAGACAGACACAGGCGCCCGTTCGGCTGACGCTGCTGAATGCCTGCTGGATGGAGAGTCAGCAAAAGGAATCACAGCAGCACCACTTTCTAATGATACAGTAGCTTGTCATATTAAAGATTTAGCTGCAAACATGAAGGCTGAGTTAGTGTCTTCTCTGCAGTATTGTACTTTTGTCTCACACATGGACAAGTCAATAGAAGTGGCTAGACTCACCGTCTTGCTTGTGCTCATCTGATATCAGCACCGGCTAATCTGAGAAATTCTTCTTTTTTTAAAAAAGATTTTTTTTTATTCATTTGAGAGAGAGAGAGAGAGAGAGAGTGCACAGGCAGGGGGAGGGAGAGGGAGAAGCAGACTCTCCACTGAGCAGGGAGCCCAACGCGGGGCTCAATCCCAAGACCCTAAGATCATGACCAGAGCAAAGGCAGATGCTTAACCAACTGAGCCACCCAGGCACCTTGCCCCTCTGCTGCCCCACACCCCGGCACCGATCTTTTATGTGAATGCTTGGGGACAAACTGAAATGGCGCTGAAACAGTCACAGTATTGAACTATTTTATTCACTCTCATGGCTGATCCCAGAGCAACTGTGTGGATGTTTGCACTGATGGTGCAGAAGCCATGGTGCGGGCGTCAAAGCACCTTAGCACAGGTCAAAGGAGGAACACCAAAATGTCCCGGAAGCCATTGTATTTTTCACAGCCATGTGCTTGCAGTCAAATAATGGCCAGACTCACTTATCTTTGATGAAATCTTAAAAATGATCACCTTTTCTTTATTAAGTCTTTCTTCGTGAGTCCGCATCTTTTTAATATTCTGCGTGACAAAATGGGAAGTGGGCACAAAGCATAGTCACTGCAAATCAAAGTCCAGGGTTGTCTTGGGGCAAAGCACTTCCATAACCAAGTGAAGCTCACTCGTGCCTTTTGCATGAAAAGCTGTGTTTCTATCTGGCAGATACATTATTGAAAATGAGGCTGTCACTTCAAGGAAAATAACTGCAGTATTTGTTGCCAACGATAATATTTAAGCTTTCCGAAGGAAATCAGAATTTTGGGTAATTTAGATCAACCTCCATGAGCTCGTCCACTTGCCAATTGAGATAGCATTTACATACCATGAAGTTCACACTTTTAGAGCATATAATTCGGTGGTTTTTATAGATTCACAAAATTATGCAACAAGTATCTAGTTCCAGGACATTTTCATCAGACCAAAAGTATACCTTATTGGCAATAGCCACTAGCGGTCACTCTCCATTCCCCCTCTCCTCCCAGCCTCTGGCAACCACCAATATGCTTTGTCTTTATACATTTGTCTATTCTGGATGTTTTGTAGAAATGGAATCACACAAAGATTGCATGATTTTTAACCACATTGTATGAAATATAAAAACATCTGAAAGATCTATAAGACTCAGTAGACCAATATTTTCCTAATGACTAACGCGCTGTTACCAAATCATAATTGGGCGAAAGATCCATCCAAAATGCAAGGCAGATCAATGGCCTCTAAGTGAAGACTGTTTAAAGAGTTCATTGATACTATGTCAGATTCCACACTGCAACAGACCTTTAAGAAATACAAGTGTGTTGAGTTTGGGCATGGTATAAAATAAAAACACCCACAATTCTCTGAAAAGACTATTAAAATACTCCTCCCCTTTCCAACTACAGATTGGTATAAGGCTGAACTTTTTTTCTTGCATGTCAATCAAAACCACATCAAAACCACATATCACAGCAGGTTGAATGCAGAAGTGAAGATGAGAATCCAGCTCTCTTTTATGAAGCCAGATATTAAAGAAATTCACAAAAATGTAAAATAATGCCACTATTCTTTTTTAAAAGATTTTATTTATTTATGGTTGGAAGAGACAGAGAGCCCACAAGCTGGGGGACAGGGCAGAGAGAGAAGCAGACTCCCTGCTGAGCAGGGAGCCAGACATGGGACTCGACCCCAGGACCCTGAGATCATGACCTGAGCCGATGGCAGATGCTTAACTGACTAAGCCACCCAGGTGCCCTAGAGGGGTCTTAAAAAAAAAAAATAGTTGTATAAGTACCATATTTTATTTTATAGTTCCCCATTGATGGACATTTAAATTGTTTCCAGTTTTTTTTTTTTAATAACAAACAACAAATCTAAGAATCTTTGTTCATTTGTCTCTGTTCATATGTAGGGAAAAACTTTAGAAATGCAATTGCTGGATTATAAGGTGTGTACATTTCAAATTTAATTGCTGAACTTAGCACTTCTAACAACCACCCTATGGGATCCTCTCCAGGTGGTTCTATGATCACATTTAGAGAAAAACTGTTCCAGCAGAAAGGACCACACAGATAAACATCAGTTATGTCTTAGGACTTTCCCCACTTAAAGCCAAGAAAATAGAGATTTTACACAAAAACACACTGACCATCTTTAAAGAGGACAAAATTTATTTCATCGTATGCAAATAAAAATGACTTAGATATGCAAGGGGAACACGATAAAGCACACAGGATAAATATACAATTAACCCTTAATAATATCGTCAAAGAACTGTAAAGAATAACACAGTTTAAACAGGAAGTATGCATATATTTGCTGTAATTCCTCAGAGCATTCTCTTTTATTCTGTTGTCAACATGAATACTGCAAGCAGGTTTTACCGTTTTTGTAAAATTGGAACTTCTGATTCGGTAGAAATCACTCTTCCATCAATGCAGAGTCAACGAACACCTGTATAAATTGCAGATCTAACTTCGGTAAAATGAAAGCCAGGGAACTAGAAAAAAAAAATCCTGTTTAAGATGCACAGCCGGCAGCGTGAACATCAGAATGCATTGACTAGAGCACCATTGAAAATACTTCATTTGGTGTTGTCTGAAAATGAAAGTCATGGAAGTCATGTAGTCAGTTTTAAAACACACGTTTTCTCGGTCTCATTATCTGAGTTTACAGTAAATATACATAGAGAGACAGCATTGTCGCAGGATTTAAGAGTACCTTTATCAAAATAGACAGCTGGATTCTTAAACAGCAGCCAAAGCTGTAATGATAACAAACAGGTCGTTGTGTTGAACCAAACAGAGGATGACATGCAATTTATTACCTATAACAATTTACAAGCGGTTCTCGAGTCATTAGAGGTAATATTGAGTGTGTACACTAATCATGCTTTTGTTTCTCCTTTCCATTAGCTGCCTTTTATTATTATTGGGATTTTGGTGTTCCCTTTGATTATACAAACCCTTCCCACTAGACATGAGAGCAGGAAATAATGGAGATGGAAGAAAAAGGAAGCTTGTCCCTGTAATTCCTTGTCAACAGCTCTAAAGCGTTTGGTGGAGGTTAAGTCTGAAACTGCTGGCTAAAACAAAGCTTGGGGTAACACTCTGTGATTCCAATTGTTAGGACTATTCTTGTCTCTAATTACCAAGGATAATTGAGATTGGTCTGTGCTCACTTTAGATAAGTTTGACCCAAGATGTTGGCAATGATGTGAAAGGATCTGTGTGTATGTGATGCGCAAATTGTGAGTAGAAATTGAAATAGTTCTAAAATGTGTGTAAACAAGTAAGGCAGCCAGAAATTTCCAAATGATTCTGGGGCAGAACGTTCTGCAGGCTGAAAACTGTTTGGCTTAGAAAAATAGATATCTCAGATAAAGGAAGAACATCATCTGATGTCACAGATTACAGTTATGTTGTGTATGAAATGAGTCAAGAGACCAATTCAAAACTGTGTCGAGCTCAGGCAAATGTATGGTCTATATGACAAGAGGCCCTGGAGAAGTGCTGTCAGTTACCACCTACTCCAATGTCAGGCGTACAGAGGTCTAGACCAAGAGCATTCCATTTCTGACCCTCATGACTTGATAGTCTCACATTTTGGATCAGTAACACACTTCACAGATGATTTAACTGCCAATATACAACCAGCAGTTTCATCTCTGTTTTACTACACAGGAGAAACTCAGAAAAAAGTTGTATAACCCCCGATTATGCTCATAAACGAAGAGGTTAATGATACAAATGAAAGTGCTTGAATCCTAGCCCTTGATTTAATGTTTGCGTGAAAAATACGACTTTTTGCTAAGGAAATTATTATTATTTATCTAGGTTTTGAATTAAGATTCAGTTTATAACTAATTAGTATGAAACTAGGATTGAGGACAGATGCTTTTCTTAGAGGAGGGCTGAAAAACTATACTCCCTAGCTGCAGAATTCTTTCATAAAAATATAAACTATGTTTCTTTCATTGTACTAAATGTATTACCTGTGAAATTAGAGTCTGCCTTTGCTTTTGCCTAATAGATCAACAGCTCCCTGTAATAAGTTCTGAAGGCTAATCAGATTCTTGTGCTTGAAACCCATTTACCTATGCTTTCCAGAAGCATTTGGAGAATTTATTTTCACTGTACAAAGAGTAGATGAGTTGACAAGATTTTATTCCTTGTCTTTGTTTCAGAAGCTGTTTCTAAAAAACTTAGTCCCAGTGGATGACGAGAGAGAATAGATTTTGTAAGGGCTTTTCTACCAATTATTTAATAGGCCGTCTTGAAGGACGTTGTCATCTTTAAAATGTATGTCGTCTTTCATCCCTTCTGACATTGTTTCTCCCCAAACGGAAAGGCAGTGCTGCTTTCAAATGAAGTCCATGGCATTTACAAAGGACAGTGCCAGCTACCAGACAAAGCGTTTCCCAACGACGTCATGGGCTCCTCACAGCAACCATGTGAGGTAGGCCTGGGTCCCCCAAAGAAATCTTACAGGAAACAGAACATGACGCTACACATGTGCACCATCCATGTATTTTTTTCTGGATTGTTCTATCATTTGAATACACGGTTGAACGAGTAAAAAGAGTATCCCTACCATGTAAAGTAGGCCACAAATATAGAAAGAAAAATCATATTTTTCTGTGATGTCATAGATCCAGCCTGCAAAACAAAAAGGAATATATTCAGTGTAACCTAGTTGGTAAGAGTCAAGAACGCAATTATTGCGACTGTAAATATTTCTATAGGAATTTATTTCTATGTCATGTCATCCCCCAAATATATCAGTTTGCCATTTTTTAAGCCCAGGCTATATAAGCCAGAGTCTCGCAGTGCCTGAGAATGGCAGGCATTCATCTCCCAGGATGCTAGGGTACCCTACAAAGTGCTTAAGGCAGGGAAACGGGAGCTGGCCGACCCTTGGGAGGATCTGGTTGGCAGACTTCAGAGTCTCTCAGGCTGGCACAAAGCCAGCAGGGAAAAGTGAACCTAATGATTTTCTTTTTTCACAAATAGAACCACAGATCTTTTCTCAAACCTTCAAAACTCATCTGAAGAAGTTTCTAGGGTGTATCAAAAGAAGATGAGTGGAAGACATTTGAACTTACATTCCCTGTGGAATATTTGAGAGTAAACATCCGTTCTAGAAAGAATAAAATTTTCCATGTTTTACAAAATTCACATTTACAGCTATGAAACTTTAATATTTCTATATACAAAGAACTTTACGTTGTCAAGGATAGAGCCTTCAACGCTGACTAAATGATCAGTTTTTAATACTATAACCTAAAACTTTCATATAATAATCTTACTAGGCGCTCTGGAAAAAACTATTATATTTCATGGATTCTAGGATATCATGAATTGCATGATGCATCATTATCTTCTGTAGCAATAAGAGAGAGATATACTTGTCAATGAAAATATGACTCCATGTTTTCCTGGGACTTTGTAAAATGCATTCCAATTTCAGAGATGTTAAAATGTGAAAGAAAAGCCTCAGAAACTATGAAATGTGATCAGGTTTCAGTGATTAAATCAAAGAATCAGTCACATGTCAGGGTCCCCATGCAGCCAAACCATGTGAACTGAGAGGATTAAGCTATGCACAGGAATTTCATTTACGGTAAAAACGTAAATTTTGAACATTCACTTTTGTTCATATCAACAAGTACATTCATTAGCAAAGATATAAGGAAAATAGCAAGGATTTAAGGACCAAACGTCGTATTCCATGACCACTTTTCAAATAACATCTTTTAAAAAATATCCAACTGGCAAACGAACGTATAAATGCAACTCAACCTTCCCCCAGCAGCAAATCGCTACAGGAAAGCCACTGCTTTTTGGTCTGACTTCCTGGCAATTGTGTGTCATCTTTGTTTATTGTGTCTCGTGCATAATTAATGCGCTGGGCTGAGTCAAAGTGGTCATAAAGAAAAACACTGGACAGCCTGAAACATTTATATATTGTAACCACTCTAATCTGTAGACTCCGGACCTCCTTTAAAAGTTAACCAACTTTTCTGAGCGTGTTGTTTGATACACACAAAAGAAGAAAACACCGGACTCCTGAGATGTAACTTTAGTAAAAGTTATCCATCGGTTTTTCCCATTCTCCAATTTGAGACAAGAGGAACAAGGGAGATAAACCATCTAATCCAAAATACAAAGACCCTGGCTTCAGAACTGAATTGGAAAGGCGCTGCGACACTGACATCTGAACAAGAACACACCTAACTTGGCTCAGAGGCACCATGTGACCACCACCCTCCGCTGTGAATTACCAAGACGCACTGGTTCTCGGGCAGATAATGCAGCAAGGTCTGTGTCTGCAAGCAGAGTGTGGGGCGGGATTATCTAGAAGCTACCATTAAAAACAATCAGTAAATACAAATGAGGTTCTCATATTCCACTCATCCCCTATGAAAGCTGATCTTGTCACTGCAACAGTTAAAACTTTTTTTTTTTTTAAAGATTTTATTTATTTGAGAGAGAGAGCAGAGCGAGAGCGAGAGACCACAGGAGTGGGGGTGGAGGACCAGAGGGAGAGGGAGAAGCAGGCTCCCTGCTTAGCTTGATCCCAGAACCCTGGGATCATGACCTGAGCCGAAGGCAGACGCTTAACCGGCTGAGCCACCCAGATGCCCGGAATCTGTGCTTTTCTTATGATCGAGTGACAGAATAAATGATCACTATAAAGCACGAACACTGACAGCTGGAATGAGCAGAACTATCCTTGCTGCTGAACACGGATCCCAGAAATAGGACAAAGTCTTAACTGATTGGAAAATTAATTTGTACTTAGTTCAGAGTGCTTATTGACTTTTTTTGTTTGAAGTGGTTGAATATAAGCTCTGGGGGTCTGTGAAGTGGCCCCAACCTCTTCCCCTGCAGCCCCAAGCTTAACCATGAGCACAAGCCACAAGATTTTAGAGTTTCAAATACGTTTTCTCTTGGCTCCTTGTCTGTACATACACAGTTTCCCCTTATGTAAAAACGCTATCACTCTTAGCACCACCTAGCATGCCCTTCCCTCCACTCCACCTCCCCTCTTGTTTCTGTAGACTTTAGAACACCCTAAGTATATTATACTTTGTTACAGTTGTTAACTGAGTTCATTATATTTTAAAATATTTTCTTTCCTCTAAACGTATAAATGTTTGAAAAAGGTTGTCTTAGTAACTCATGTGTCCTCTTTTCAAAAAATGCCCCCAACTTGACCAAACAATTTCATACTAAAGGATTGGGGAGGGGAAGTAATCCTAAATTTTATGTTGAATTAACCCCATAGGTTTCTCTAGTCTACCTTTCAGATTTATTTATTTATTTTTAAAGATTTTATTTATTTATTTGACAGACAGAGATCACAAGTAGGCAGAGAAGCAGGCAGAGAGAGAGGAAGGGAAGCAGGCTCCCTGCTGAGCAGAGAGCCGGACGCGGGGCTCGATGCCAGGCCTGGGATCATGACCTGAGCCGAAGGCAGAGGCTTTAACCCACTGAGCCACCCAGGCGCCCCTCAGATTTATTTTTAAAAGACTCTGGATCCTGCCCTTTTTCTTTGGTGCCCATTTTAACATTTCTGCCAGTTTGAATTGATTCCATTCCTGTGTCAGAGGCAAAGCGGGTCGGGGAGAGACAGGACTTCACTTTGTACTTTCATCCTCAGCACACACGGATATAACTTTTTGGAGAAACGATGTTTCTGACAAGCAGCCCACCTCATTCATCCTTCACCACTTCTCTCTACAGATCTGATCTCGGTTCCTTGGTTCAGAGCCCTGGCATCCTTGGCAACCCTGATCCAACCATCAATTCAAATCAACAGCTTCCAAGAAAAATCTGGTTCCCTATTACATTGCATTCACTTTTCCTTTGAGTCTGTCAAATGAGGAATGATGGCTGTTTTTCTTAAATAGGTCTTCCCAGCCTTTGATGGAAAACACTGCAAATTGTTGCTAGGGTATTACATTTTAGGCAAAGAGAGGAGGTATGTGCAGATTCTTAGTCAAATCCGGTGGCCACGTTTTGCTATATTTTACACTGGAAACATCTAGAAAAGTAGGCACTATTATTACATCTTTATAGGAGAGGAACTGAATGCCCAACAATATTATAAATGAATTAGATCAAGAGGTTCATGTTGCTAAATGACACAGCTGCAATGTCTGTTTCACTATCTGATTGTATATTCTTCGCCTAAATGGAACTATGTGATTGTCTAACACGCTGGTAAATGGTGCCAGATTTCTTAATGCCAGTAGAAGCCACTTTGAAAAATGGAAAACACATTCATTTCTGAACCCATTAGAAAAGAAAAAGGTAATGTGAACAATAATTTTCCCTGTAGCAAACCCTGCAAGTAATAATTCCTAGCCCATTTTGAATTTCTAGCAAGAATGTAATGTGGTAATTTGGTCACTCATACTGAAAGTCACTTCTGAACTATAAGGCGTAAAAGGCCGGGCCTGATCTCATGGCGACGTTGGCTCCTTGGTCTGGAAAGTCAATGAATTAAATGCAACGCAGTTAGGCAATGATGCTCTTGAGCATTCTTCCAGCTCATGACTTCAGTGCAAGGAGGAGAAAGACAAAAAGGAGAGTCCTCTGAGGTTGCTGGCTTAAAGACACATAACACAACACTGATCTTCAAGTCTTCATGGCAGTCTCTGACACCCACTCATA
>NW_027666290.1:0-15538 GCF_963455335.1 Martes martes
GTTGTGTGTGGGGGTGATTCGGGGGTGGTTGGGGGCATTCCCTTAGTTTAGTTTCAGTGAAGCATTCCACAGGTATCGATCTGAGATATCTTCCTTTTCTCTTCTACACAAATTCTTGGTTAATTTGCTTCATTCCTATGTCAGCAAATCCTATCTTAATGTTGGTGATTTCCAAGTCCTTGCTTTAGCTCCTGTGTCTTCCTTGACCTCCACATCTGAATACCTAGTTGGTAGATTTATTTGTGTATCGTATGAGACCTGGAGCTTAAGACAGCTCTGCCTCCTCTTTCATCCATTTGGTTAACTGGAAACTAGGTTTTGTTTGGGTTCTGATCACCTTTCCCACTCCCAATCCAAGAGCTGTTTTTTCTGACTCCTGGACAAGGGGGTTTGTCTAATATTCTCAGTGCCATTGACAGCTCCCTTAGTTCATGCCACCTGCACCCTGCCACCCCTCACATTCACCCACCAGGAGCCTGGAACTAGGGCATTCTGCTAAAGCAGAAAGCCAGTCACGTCACTTACTTGTGTAATGCCCTCTGTGGACTTCAGGGTAAAGATCCAAATTCTCAACTGGTTTTTAAGGCTCTTTTTAAAATTTCACTCCTGGTTTAGTGGTCACCATCACATCTACTCCCCCTCTCCTGACCCTACAAATATCCACACGTACATTTCTCATACTCACTCATTCTCTCCCCCTTTCTCTCCCTCAACTCCTACCATACTGAATTACTTTGAACTTTGCAAGTTTCGTGTTTCCTCTTTCTACAAATCTTCTGTACCTGCCTTTCGTTCACATCTCTGGCCCCAATTCCCACTTGCTGTACCTACCTACTAAATCTTCCTCACCTTTTAGGCGTCTAAAAGGACTAAAGACTAAAGGACTAAAGACTTAGGTCTCCTGCATACTTTTATAATATTTGGAACTTCCTCTGTCACAGTACATATTGCCACACACTGGACAGGGGTGGAATTTACTTGTTTTTTTGGTCTCTCTTACTGGGCCTTTAGCCTAGGAGTTATAGAAATCATATCTATCCCATTTACTTTTTGTTTCCCCAGGGTCCAGCCCATGTCTGGCATATACTAGCCTTTCAAAAAAATGTTAGAGTGTAGAAACAATCTAATGACCTAGCATTATTCTTGGAAGTGGTAAGACAGATGATTTTTTGGCAGGGCAAAATTCATAAAATTGAGGTGGGTCCTGGAACTCTCCGTAAGCAGATAAACAGACAGATTTGTCTACAAAGCACTTTATAGGATGTGTGTGTGTGTGTGCATGCATGTGTGTTTGTGAGCGTGCACACATGCTCACGGTGTCTGTTTTAGCTCTGTCTGAGACCCTTAGTGCCAGTTAGGCCAGGGCTTTTGCACAACCAGACATCTTTTATAACTAAGTAGGGTGATGCTGCTTCTTGGTAATTTTCTTAATCAAATGTAAATTCATTGTTTTAATCTCCTCATCCTTGCCCTTTTTCTAATATTTTATATTTTCCTAGACAATCATGCACTTTATTCAGGTTTTAAAATATACTTCCATAAAGTTGAAACAGTGATTATCTTAATTTCCTCTTTATTATGGTTCATTCTCATTACCAGTCCTAATTTTGTGATTTTGTGCTTTTTCCTGGATTTTAAAATTAAGTTTACCTATTGATTGATTTTTTTTCCGAAGAAAAATATTCTGAATTCATTCATTGAAGTAATTGTTTTTGTTAAAACAAAACAAAACAAATGTCAATGTCTTGAAAGAGGGGGCTTAGCCATGAGAATTCAGCTGTTGTGGGTAAGGCCTTATGTTCCGTGATTGCAATGTCGTCACCAGTGCCTTTCCAGTTCCCAGGATGATGCTGCCTGTAGTTTTACAGAGTGGCTAATTTAGAACTTTTCATAAGAAAAGGAGCCTTAATCCTCAGTACATTTAGAAAGACCTGGTCTAGGTCTTCTAGGAAACATTCTCAGTTTGGGCTATCACAGTTTCTGGCATTTCAAGCCATGTAAGGATCCTGGTATATTTTCTCTGACATGATCCCATCTTGTCTATATTCCTGGGATTCTATTTGGCAACAAAGTGAAGTAAATTTTTTTTATTATAAAAATTATATTTGTTATGGACATTGGGAAGGGTATGTGCTCTGGTGAGTGCTATGAATTGTGTAAGACTGATGATTCACAGACCTGTACCCCTGAAGCAAATAACACATCATATGTTAATTTAAAAAAATATACTTATTATAACAAAAACATCTGAGAAAAGATCATATAAATGAACATTTATTTTATGTTAATACCTTATTTAATAATATTATGTTAAAGTTAGAGGCACATGAATATATCACATTTTCCCCTGCATCCAGGCTAATGGGGAAAGATAGCAGATTATTCTCTAGATACAAACTTGTTTTTTTTAGTCATCATGAAAGGCAAAAGGATATTCTGTATGAATTTTTGGAAGTTAATTTTACTTATTATTTTATTTAGTAGAGGGTGATTATAGTGTCAGTGTCTTTGGACCATAACATTGACCTAACATAATATTTAAGCCATTTTTTTCATTTAAAAATTAAACATAATCTGTAAATGATAAATTGTTTTTAATGTGTTTGTGGACTGAGTTATTAAAGTTAGTTATTTTCTCTAAATCTCATGCTATTAAAAATTTTTAATTATAATTAAATTATATATATGTAATTTTTAATTAATAAAAAATCACTTTATTCCACTAACCTACACTTTGATATTGTTTCGTTCATGATTTCTTTCAGTTTTTATGTCCTTTCAGTCTATATCTTTAAGCATTATACTTTTCATTTGTTTTCATAATGATGTGTAAATAATTTTGTGTTTTTAAGTAATATTTAAGATATTTTCTTTAAAATAAAGTTTTATTTTATTTAAAATGTGTTATTTAAAATAAAGTTTCATTTTATTTGAAATATGTTATCTACATAATTATTTTCATACTTGGTTAGATACATAGAATCTGATATAAATAAGTTTTTAGACAGAAACTGTGATTTCTGGCTGAAACTTTACTTTTTATGCTTGAAGCTCATTTACTGTTAGTAACACATCATAAGATGCTTACTTTAATACCTAACCTTTTCTTTTAAATATCAGATAATACACATATTAAGGTAATCATGAAATTGGTGGTATTTTTATAGAAGCTAAGATTGAACAGAAGAAGATCCAGTCACCTAATTTGCATATGAAAATAAGCATCTCTGAAACTAATTTGCAATAAAAATAGGGATGTTAATTTTGTACATACTTGGTCACTATGACCTTGAATAATTGGATGATTTGGAAGAAAGAGTGGGAGAGAGAGAGAAAGAAAAAAGAAAAGATTGGTTGGAAAAGTTTCTCTGCCAATGAAATGACATCATTCCTGGGAAGGGTTTGATGATTGTGCAAGAAGGATCAGGAAAGTACTACCACCTAGTAGCTGAGAACTTCCTGGAACAGCCAAACTACAGAAACAGTTTTCTGAACTTTCCAAAGCTGCCAGCATAAATGTCTGCAGATTTTAATGAAGAAAACAGATGTAAATGGGGGGGTGGGGTGGGTGATGGATAACTTCTCCGTGTGTAGTGAGAGATCCAAAAGAGAGAGGTGTCCAGTCAAAAATAATGCCTTTAAAATATCTTAATTATCTATGAAAATTAAATTGAGGTGTAAAAAGTAGAAAGTGGAACGGTTAAAAATAAAGTCTTAATTCTGAAAACTAAAAGTAATGCCTTTTATGCTCTAACCTTTTAAAAGAGATTGATCATTTTCACATTTACATAAGCGTTCTAATAGACTGATCAATAATTCATGAAATAAATATTTAATTTTTATGAGATTTCTGAGATGAGGAAAGTGCCAGTCTTTACACATTGTTGGGAATTCTAGATATGGCCAACTATTTGGGGGATGTTTTTTCTTCTTTAAAAAAAAAAACAAATTATATTTCCCACTAGCCTTTGAAAAAGGTTTTTAAAATTTGTTTTAGAAATAATGCTTAGTATAGGATCCATTTTCACATGAATCTTTTTTCTTCCTTCAAAACCATATTATATAGAATGTGAATGGTTAATGTTTGCATTTGTAATTTGACAATAGCAAAACTTTTGTTTTTACTTTAGAGGCACATTTAAATGACCATATTGACTCTTGAAATGTCATTAATGAACTTCATGAGTACATATTTCCTGCCTTGTAATTTGTTTTCTGAATTTTCATGTAGTTCAAAAGAGATGTGAATGAGTTACTTTTTCACATCCTATGATCGTGCTCTACAGATTACACAAAGATTTTCTCATTGTAATGAATATTGTACTGTTTCAAAAACATTTGTTTCAGTTTTAGTACAGTAGAAATATCTGGATGGTACCTGAAATATTTGAGAGGAATCTAGAAAAATGGTACTAGACTAATTACCTCATCTGTTCTGAACTGGAGGATCTTTTAGGGTCTTACGAAGCTAGAAAAATCAAGTTGGCACTTCCATACATTTTTGACCATCTTTAATATATTGACATGTTTTTCTTTTGAGTTTATCTCACTTTTCTAATGAAAACTTAATGATTTTATAAGCATAGTGACGATTTTACGTGCTTCCTTTTCACAGTACTATAAAATCACAACTAAAGCTAGTTTGCTGCAGCTTCACTGTCTTGAGGTAAAATAGTTTTTGAAAAGAAATAAAAACATAAAAATTTAAAAACTACGAATGTTCATACCACTTCAGGTATTGAAATTGCAGTAGAAAAGTGTGCTGATTTTTTAAAAAGTAAATCAGAATTTTCCCTATAATGTTTACACTCTAGGAATACTCAGGATTTGTTTGAGGGCTCATATTTTAGTGTTTCTGTGTCTCTGTCTTCATTTTCTTCTCCACCCAAAACACATACAAGCGACTCAGATTTTACAAATGAAATGATTGCCAGTAGATGCCTGAGAAGAGGGGAAGATGAGTTACAAAGGAGATGCTCTGAGTGGTCTGAAAGGGGTAGATGGGGAAGCAGTATTGTACTTCAGTTTACTGTTTATAGGATTCGTAGGGGGTAGGGGGCAGTAATTAGGACCTTGTTCTAGATCTGTTCTAATCTGCAAGCTTTCTTTTCCTGAAGTCAGTGCCCCTGAACCACTGCCCAGAAGCCTAGTTTATAGTCGTAGGTTGCAGAGCTTCCTGGAAGAGTTTAGTGCTTTTTGGTGATAAGGTAAATATATAATACCTGTTTTGTGTGGTGATGGTTGGCAAGAGATTACACTGGCACTGCCCCCGTCCACTGCAGGTGTCTGCACTAGGCCTTTCATCATATTTATCTTATTACCAAATTATAGTTCCCATGATGGCTCTTATCAATGGTGTTTTTGCTAAGTCTCATTAACTCAATTAAAACTGTGTTTCATTGTTTGACATATTTCTTAAATTCTGTCTCATCTGGTGTTATTTCTTACATACTGAAATAAAGTGACCTTTGTGATTTATAAAGAATTTTTTGGCCTTTCTACACAAAGTTTGCCCTGATTTTATGATTCATCATCTGGAGAGAATTTAGTTCAGTGTATACCTCTAGGTGCTAAATGTTAGCAGAATTATTAAGGAATCTATCTAATGCAGAAAACCTGCTTTGAAGCTAGATGTTTATGGAATGAAAGCACATTGATAGGAAAGGCTTATTTTCTTAATACAGTTTTCCTTCATTTATTAGATTCTCCTGAACTATTTTGGAAACTATGTACCAAATGCGTGGACGCAGGATAATGGCTGCACTCTTTGTGATCTGGATACCATTGACTTATCAACAGTAGATGTGAGTGAATTGACTATGTGTGAAATGTAGAAATAAAAAGCACGGTGTCATGAAATGCAATGTTTTTTCAAAAGAAGCATGTTATTTTATAGTTTTAGTGATATGGTAGATAATGGATTTATAAAGCCAAAACATGATGACTCGGAAAATTGCTAGATTTGTGTGTTTCTGAACTGTTTTTGAAAGTAAAACTGGCTAGTAATTGATCCCAACAAAAGGGACTTAGTTGCTAATATTTAATAGCTTGTTATGATTGGATGCTCTTGTTTTATTTTAGTCTGCTAACTTAATCAAAACACTGAGGAAAAAATGCTTTAGCATTTGTATTGACTAGTACTCTCCATGCTTGATTTTCAAATTTGATGATTTAAAAAATAACATATGATTATATAACTAAAGACCTTATTGTAAGTATTTTACATAAAGTAACTCAATTAAAATTCACAAAATCTCTTAAGTACCATTGATTCAATTTTACAAATGAAAAACTGAAATACATACAAATTAAGTAATTTTGCTTAAGGGCATCCAGTTTTTTTAGGCATTGAAGGTGGGATTTGCATGTAGGCAGTCAGGCTCTAGACCCTGTATTCTTGACCACTGCAGGTACATATTATATGCCAGGACTGGTGCTGTATGTTTCACAGACAATTATAGCTGTAGTTTATCTTTTATACTTTGAGGGTAAAGGAGCAATTAGAAATAATGTTTACCTGTAGAACATTTTGATGCATCCTTCTCTTCTGTCATCAACCAGAGCAGTTTTAGGATATCTTATAGTAACATTTTTCTTCCAAGAAATTGCTCGTTACTTGGAAGACTTATTGTGTGTACAAACAGCTGGATTCTAGGGATGATTTTGTCATTAAGACTGATTCTTTCCTTCATTCATCATAGGTTTATTGAGTTTCTACCACATGCCAGATAGGTAGAACCAATATAAGCAAAAATAAAATTCCCAGTTATATGGTCTTGGTAACTCCTGGATCCATGTGAATATAAAATACTCTCACTGGAAAGAACTGAAGTTCCTGAATTAGTTTCTATGCTTATCACTGTCTGAAAGGTGGACAAAGAGTAACTTGTACACATTTAGGAGCTTCTGAATAGAGCCTTACTTTTCTTAAAAATAAGACTTTTTGGCTGGTCTCTCAAATAACAAACTGAATATTTCCTATCCGGAAAGAGTGCCAGAATATTTTTGAATGAAGCAGCGCTGTGATGTTTAAAAATCCATCTTGAACTTTTTTGCAGAAAGTAGCGTTGTCCTTTGGAGGGAGGGTTAATGCTTTTTATCTGTTCAGTCTTCTTTTTTTTTTTTAAAGATTTTATTTATTTATTTGACAGAGATCACAAGTAGGCAGAGAGGCAGGCAGAGAGAGAGGGGGAAGCAGGCTCCCTGCTGAGCAGAGAGCCTGACACGGGGCTTGATCCCAGGACCCTGGGATCATGACCTAAGCTGAAGGCAGAGGCTTAACCCACTGAGCCACCCAGATGCCCCTGTTCGGTCTTCTTTTACATAAACTTTCTTGTGCAAAGATAGAAAAATATTTACTTAAATTAAAAAATATTTACTTAAATTAAAAAAAATTAGTTATTATGCAGTAGGGATATAAAAATTAAAATTATGTGGGTAGTTAAGATATCAGGCCTATCATATTCTTAGATGTGGGCCATAGGCAAGGTTCTTTCTATATAAAGAAATATTATATAAATAATATTTTATATGTATAAATTATTATACATATGAAGTGCTAAGCCTTCAATATATGTTAACTGTTGCATTATCATTAATATATAAAAGAAACTTAGATGGATAATGAAAAGGTAGCACATTGAAACCCTGATCTTTACCTATTAATTACATATTCTGAGTTACTTAATTTCTGTAAATCCCATTTTCCTCATGTGTAAATTTGGAATAATAAGTAACTCTAAAGTTATTATGAAATGTATTATTTCATTTAATAAGGGAGAGTTATAATCTTCTTTTTACTTATTTCCCCTCTTAAACTGAGAACTCTTAGAGGGTAGATATTTTGTCTTTAGTTGTTTGTATTCTCTTATTCAGTAATAAATATTTGGGTGAGTGATTAAATTGATAAAGAAGTACGATAGTATATAAGGTGTACTTCAGTGCAAACAAATATTAAGTTATGATCCAGGTAACAGAAATATATGAGGCATCCATCATGAAAAGATGGGAGAGGAGGTACCTAATTCAGTACAAACATATATGATACTTCTAAAAATCTTTAATCTTTAAATTCAGGCTTTAAGACATGTTTTAAAAAGGCATTATAACAAAATCTTTCATATAGTTTTGATAATAACACTATTACATGGTCATTTACTTATGTTTCGGTCTTCCCCAACCATTTGTAAATTTTTTAAGCCAGGAACGTTTTACTCCTTGTTGTAAGTGTTGCTCATCATAAGGATGAACTATTTCAAGAGTTCTCATTGCAATGAATGAAAGATAAACTATCCTCTAAAACATAACCAAAAAGAATTCTTAAAAATCTATAGAAATAGCTTGGACAAGATAAACTATGTTAGTGAAAGAAAATAGTTTTCTTATATATATAATAATGAAGCAAAATAAAGTACTATCCATAAAAGGAGATTAAAGGAAATATTTAAAGATGGAGATAAAGGCTCAAGACCTCCATGATTGCTTTATCTGAGCTACAAATTAAATGCTGAATTTCCAAGCCATAGAAACCAAAAGGGAAACACAATTAGCATTCTGATTCTTAGATGAAGATGATAAGTAGATTCAGATCTGAAGGACATTTCTTTAAAAACTATCATAAAGGAAGCATTGAATGGTAGGGTAGGCAATTTCCTTTATTACTTTTATGTAATAAATATGATAGTGAGTTTCCTCCTCAAACTTAAGTCATAATGTCAAGATGTGATTGGGTAAATCACTTTGATGGGGGCCATAGAAATGTATTCTAAGTGTTAGACAATTGCCACGGGACAATTAAATTTAGCAGATTATGTTGAACTCATATTCCTAATATATTTTATGTTGTATTGATTAAGACTTAAATAGTATTTAGAGTACATCCACACTAGTAATAATTTGCTTTTATGTTTGCCATAAAACAAAGGTCCATCCAAATGTAACAATAGGAGTTTTTATTGAACAACCAACCCCTTTCCTACCTCGATTTCTGGACATATTGTTGACACTGGATTACCCAAAAGACGCACTTAAACTCTTTATTCATAACAAAGTAAGTATTTGAGAAATGAATATTTTCTGTGAAAATTGTTTTTGATCTTCTTTGGAACTATTTGCTATTATTTATTTATGTCTAAAATAACACATTGAGCTAAATACAGTGGAGAATTTGAGGGGTAATTACTGCCCAGTTTTTTAGGACCTAAGGACTTTAGAGTCTGGAAGCTAGTATCACAATATTGGAGTGAGTCCTATGAAACCCAATTTTGTAGACCCAAAATAGTGGAATATCAGTTACTTTCATATTGCTCAGCTTAATATATAAGTGAAGAAATGCCAAAGGTCCTCATATTCCTTTGCCTTTGGGTTAGTTCTAGGACCTTTGATGGAACTGGTCATGAAATTGTTTGCAGCTTAAGTTAATACTGTGACATCAGAACTGAAAATAGCTTCCAGATATCGTATTGTTTTCATTAATCACACAATGGCATTCTCTTCCCCACAGGATTTTGATACTGTCATTTCCTCGAAAAATAATCAGAACCTTCCCCAAACCTCCCACATATAACCTAAACTTAGAGACATTTTTCCTCAATATTTTCCCATTTACTTATCTCTTTCCAGTTAAAACAATTGACACTTAACATCTAGAAAAATACAGTAGCTATGAAGTATGCATTTTCTCTGTTTTGCCCAATGCTTTTTGTTTAACGTTGTTCTTTCTTCCTAATGTACGTCAGCTTATCATTTGCCTTTTCCAGAGAATATTTTAAATTTGCAGAAAACCAGCTAAAATTAGTTTAAAAGGGTGAATCATTTAGCATTTGCTTCGTAAAATGTGTCATGATATATTTATTTACATTGAAATGTTTTGTTTTTATATATTGTGTCATTATATTTGTCTTCCTCCTTTCATAGGACCTTGTGATGAGAGGGGATTTTGTCTTCTCTTTTTTTTATGTAAAATTAACTCTGTGCAGCTTTTATGCTATAAGTAGTTTTAACAAACTATGAAAAGCTTTCAAATAACTTAGTGGAACAATACACAAAAAGCTCTGAAATGCTCTAATGTTGGACACACATAATCTTATCTAAAATTTTAGCACAGTTGGATCATACCAATTTGATGAGTTTTATGTTCATGATTTCCTATTATATTTCCTTATCAACAAAGTTTTGTTAAACTTTACCTACTTTTTGTAAAAATACAATTTTATATATGACCATTTTTCTCTCTGGCTTCAGAGAGTGTTATAATACTTATTTTATAAAATATTATATTTATAACTTAGATTAATATCTACTAGGTTTAATAGACTTTTTTTTGGATATTGGATGTTTTAAAGCATATGTCTGAAATTCTCAGTCTACAAGCCATTTTTCCTTCAAGCAGAAACATTTTGTAGCACTCAGGATTTAAATATTTCTTCAAGTACATGTCCAGGAGTAGATGTTAGAAAAATATTGTAGTATCTTCTATTTATAAAATATTGATATATATCTATTTTAGATTCTTCATGTGATATTTAGGTGACATTTAAATATAATGTGTTTGATATAGGTTATTTCATCTGTAATTGAGGGAATATGTTAATTGTGGAATTCATGACTTTGAATATGATGCCAAACCTACATATGAATACTTCTGAATACTTCAGTCATCCTATTGTCATTTTCACACTAATTTTCCATTTTTAAAATATATTACAGGAAGTTTATCATGAAAAGGACATCAAAGTATTTTTTGATAAAGCTAAACGTGAAATCAATACTATAAAAATAGTAGGACCAGAAGAAAATCTAAGTCAAGCTGAAGCCAGAAACATGGGAATGTATGTTTTAATCAATTTGAATTAAGTAGTTGCTACTAAAGAAATGTGAAGAAAAACAACTTTTCTTCAAAATTAGTATCCTGAACTTGAGTATGTCAACTCTGTGTGTGTGTGTGCGCGCGTGCACATATGTACTTGTGTATACTCATGAGCACACCTCTAATGTTACACTATATCTACATTTGTGTGTATTTACTTGCAAAAGGCAATGGAAATTACATACATAATACATATAGATATACATATATATATATAGAGAGAGAGACAGATATGGCTAAGAGTCAACATATTTAATCAAACTATTAATTGAACTGCAGATCGAGATTTAAAAACATAGTCCAACAGGGGTGCCTGGCTGGCTTGGTCAGAAGAGCATATGACTCTTGATCTCTGGGTCATGAGTTTGAGCCTCACGTTGGGAGCAGAGATTACTTAAAATAAGATATTAAAAAAAAATACTTAGACAAATCAATAGTATGGTTGTGGTAGCAGTGATTTAAATGTTTACTATCTGAAGATTATGTGTGGTGAAAACGTGTGTTTCAGATTATGGGGTGTGAAGGGCATTCCTATTTTCTAATCACCTACTAATCTAGATAAAACTATAACCCTCCGAAGAAAGTTTTAGATTCTTTGTTTAGCCAGATTACTAGTAAAATTCTGGTTATAATAAAACAATCATTTTTCAGTGAATGTTAATTGAATATGCCAGCAGTGAGTTAAGAGCTGCTGAGAAAAAGGTGAATAAGTCATGTGACTTCTCTTCAGATGTTCTCATGTGTTGTGGAAGCTCACGGTACAGAGTGATGGGTAGTGCCTTGTGTGAGAATAAAGATATAGGCAGGAAAACAGGCCTCAGAAAGACAAAACTAATGGTTCCATAATTTATTCATTGGAGAATACCCTGGATTCACATTTGGAACTTATTTTCTCTAATTTTTTTAAATATCCTCTGTTGTTTCTGGCTTCTTTGGCTCAGTACAATGTATTTTCATTCACTCATGTCAATACAGTTATCAGCAATTCATTCTTTTCATCACTAAGACTCTGTCATGTGAATATACCACAAATGATTTTATACTTTCTGATTGATAGAATTAGATCATGTCCAGTTTGGAGCCACTTGAATAAGATTACGAATAAAGACTCCTTATTAGAAGTGTATGTCTATGTGTATGTGTGTACGTATTTTGCTTCAGTATATTTTAGGAAAATAACCCAGGAGTAGGCTAACTAGTGCGTAGGGTTAGAGTAAATGTATGTTTAACTTTCTAAGAAGCTGCTTAATAGTCCTCCAAACCATTATACCATTGTACACTCCTGACAGCAAGGTAGTTCAGACCACTGGCAGCTTCACATTTGTGAACAGTTAATGTTGCCCATCTTTTTCATTTTAGCTACTTTATTGGGTAACAAAAATATCTTACTTTGATTCTAATTTAATTCCCTGACAATGAATTCCCTATTTGTATATTAATTGGCTATTTGTATATATTCATTTGTGGAGTATCTGTTGAAGTCTTTTGTGCATTTTTGTTTACATTGGTTTGTCTTTTTTATTGTTTATTTGTAGGAGTTCATTATATAATCTGTATACAAGGGGTGTGTGTAATATTTGCTCCATTCTGTGGCTTATTTTTTACTTTTTTAACCATGTCTTTTGAGAAGAAGAAATTTGAATTTCAATAAAATTCCATTTCTCTCTTTTTTTTAAATTTTATGCTTTGTGCTTTTTGGGTTTATTTTCTATTTAAGAAATCTTTTTTATTCCAATGTCATGAAAACATCCTTTGGAATTTTATAAGCTTTATTGTTCTAGCATTTACGTTTAAGATGTTTCAATCTGCAGTTCATCCTGAATATATTTTTGTGTTTGGAGTGAAGTAGGAATCAAGTTTTATTCTTTGCAAAAGGAATTCCAGTAGTTTCAACACTCCTTTTTATTTTAAGCCTTTTCTTTTCCTATTTAATTGACTTGGCTTTGATCAAAATCAATTTACTGAATATTTATGAGTGATTGTGAACTCTCTACTGTCTTCTGTTGATCTTAGATCGATGCCACACTTTATTACCAGGGATTTATATTAATCTTGAAATCAAGTAGTGTAATTCCTTAAGTTTTTATTCCAAAATAATTTTGGCTATTTTATTTTTCTTTTATTTATGTATTTAATTGAGGTATAATTCACATATATTAGTTTTAGATGTACAATATAATAATTCAATATTTGTATACATTTTGAAAAATGATCACCAAAATAAGTTTAGTTACCACCTGTCATCATACATAATTACAAAACTTTAAAAAAATTTTTTCTATTTGTTTGCACAAAGTTTTAGCAGTTTCCTCTCTGCTGTCTTATATGATAGTTGCATAGAAACAAATGTGGAATAGGGATACATACTGACAATGGTGGAAAGTGGTAACTAGGATCAGCAGTGAGGGAGCAGAGCTCAAAAGGTGAGAGCCTCAAATGTAGAAACCATTAATACTTGGAAGCATCCTGTGTATCAAAAGTAGTTCTTTCCTTCTTGTTCCTGATGATAATGCTACAGACTCTACCAAGAAAAACATATATCATAGTCCATGAACCCTGATAAGAAGCAGGGGAGTACATTTCTTAGAAAGAATTCCATGCAAATCAAGTTTAAAAGTATTGATAATACACATTTGTATCTCCAAGATATTTGTATATCTAAATATCTAGTTATCAATTATCAGCAATAATACATTTGTATCTCCAAGATTCACATTTGTATCTCTTAAGTTTCACTTAAAACTGAGTTGTTGAATAAGCGAGATTTTGCACTGTGTGTATGTGTATGTGTGCAAAAAACATTTTGATTTGTGAAAAAAGTTGTTGATAAATATATTGAGATAAACTATGTTTCCCTTTTAGAGAGGTCTAAGTACTAACTTCTAAATTGCCATTCTGACTAGGTCTTTTATGCCTTAAACTTTTTAGTAGCTTGAAAATGTATTACACTTGACCTAAAATTTTTAGTGTTGATCTCCATATGAATATCTATGTTGATAAACTGACCATTTTGAAATCTAAGACAATATTTATCCCTTTGGAGACTGTCTTACTATTTTGATTAGAAAAATATGGTAGAGAAACTTTATTTTATATATAAGCTTTATGTTGACATTTTTCAACTAGCAACTATTTGTTTTATCTAATTCTTATTTCTTTTTCAATGTTAGGGATTTTTGCCGTCAGGATGAAAATTGTGATTATTATTTTAGTATGGATGCAGATGTTGTTTTGACAAATCCAAGGACCTTAAAAATTTTGATTGAACAAAACAGGTACTACATAAGATTCATTGTCAATTTATTTTTAAAATGATAATCATTTTCTGTGTCTATGTGGACACCCTATGCTTACATACCTGTGTTTAGTGAATTAAGGGAAATCACATGAAGTTATTTTCTGTGCATTATAAACTTAAAATTCTGATTAGTTTTCTTTTAAAGAAGTTAAATAGAAAACAACCTGATGAAAATTAGAAGTATTTAATATTAGTTATAACCACAAATGCAATGTTTATCAATTATATTTGACCTATTTTTCTGTTAAAAGTAATGTGAAGGGGCACCTGGGTGGCTCAGTGGGTTAAAGCCTCTGCCTTCGGCTCAGGTCATGATCCCAGGGTCTTGGGATCGAGCCCCATGTCGGGCTCTCTGCTCAGCAGGGAGCCTGCTTCCTCCTCTCTCTCTCTGCCTGCTTCTCTGCCTACTTGTGATTTCTGACTGTCAAATAAATAAATAAAAAAAAAATCTAAAAAAAAAAAAAGTAATGTGAAATCATGATGTATCTGTAAATTTGGAATTTTTAAATTATCTGTACATATTTTTGAAGTAGAATATCATAAAACTTATGATCTAAAAAGTTACTGCAAACAGAGATCTAAGTTCTTAGAATTTGAAAGAAATTTCAGAGATCTGTGATTTTATTTAGTACCGAACTAGTAATTATTACTCGGCAATGACTATTTTTATTTAATGAAATTGAAGTGTGAAAAAATCATCTATATCAGCTTATCATGATATTAATCATTATTTATTATATTACACCTACTGCTACTAGTAGTTCATTAATCCTCCTACTAATAGTCCACCTTTAATGAGCGCTTACTAAATGCCAGGTATTGTTTTTAAGTATGTTTACATATGTTAATGCAATTATTTCTCTTAGCAAATAGTATGGTTAGCAGTGAAATGTTAGAATTACTGTTTTTATTTTGCTGAGTAAAATATCTGAGAAATCTGTTATGCTGTACTAATCTCCTCTATATGTCATGATTTGCCAATTTGAGAATTCAGTTATTACTTCAAAATCTAAGACCGCTTAGTATTAATCTGTATATACAGCCCCACTGTATATCTATAAATTGCAAGCAATTTTTCAAAACATATAAATAATGCTTTGATCATTAAGTAAGGAAGAACAGGCTACCTTAGAGATATGGGATTTGTGACTTTTAAAACCTAGTGGAATTCAGTAATATTTTCTTGAATTTGCACTGTTAATTGCCTCTTAATTTGATTTAAATTCAGTATTTTGGAATGTACATTTTTTATGTTTAAAGATTTCATTTATTTATTTGTCAGAGAGAGAGAGAGAGAGAGAGATAGCACAAGCAGGGGGAGCAACAGGCAGAGCAGGCAGTGGAAGAAGCAGGCTTCCTGCCAAGCAAGGAGC